>NW_027266461.1:0-86870 GCF_046630445.1 Rutidosis leptorrhynchoides | reverse complement strand
ACCGATCGGCTCTTCTTCAGACAAAAGGGGCAAACCTCCTCCTACTTCATGGACCATCTGTCTTCCTTTTCCTAAGTCCATTAGCTTTGCCGATCACACCTTGAAGGCCGTTGATTTCGCTTCAAAGACTATTACGGAAGGAGATCAAAACTTGATGAACAAGAAAGAGGATGGCGAGTTGGCGCAATATTTGTGCACACTCAACAAGTTGGTAATATATCTTCTCCACTTGAATGTTTTTGACATAAAATTGGTCCATCTTTGTCCATCCTAGGAGTCGGTTTGATTCCTTCCACTTGTGGGAATCGGTCCGACTCTCTTTCGGCCTTGGCGGAATTTTTCATTTCTTAGTTCCTTTTGTGTAGGCCTTGGATCACGGCTATGAGGCTTACATGCGCCTTGAAGCAAACAATCGAGCATATGAAAAGGCCAAAAAGGCGTTAAGAGTATGCAATATGAGGTGAAGGACAAAAATGAAGCCATCATCGGGATGGAGAACGAGTGAAGGGTATCCAAGAGAGAAAAATCAAGACTCTCGAGACGGAGGTCGCTTCACTTAAGGATCGGGTCCAAGACCTTGAGGACTCCCCACTCGACGTCATTTCCAACTATAAGACTCAAAGGGGTTCCAAGAGGGCATTCGCGCGGCTACAGAAGATGCTAGGGGCGTCATTGCTTCTCGCATTTACTAAGAGGCTTTATGCCACGTCGCGGAGGCTTTTCCTCAACTTGACGTGTCGTCCAAGTTGACAAATATCTATTCTCTCGACGACGACGATGAGGAGCTCCCCTTGGCCAAAGATGGCATGGAGGTGAAAAATATTGAAGAGGGTCACGAGGAAGAAGATCAACTCGAGTCGGACATATCCGACCCGAGCCGTGCTGACGCCGAAGAGGGAGCCCGACTAGTTGAGGCCTCGGTGGCAATGACGCGACCGACATTAGCCGAGATCTCGATGGCTCAAACCAAGCCCCTCCATTCGACACCCATGCCTAGCTCGGGCCGATCCTAATGTAGACTTGTTGATTTTCTTTCCGCTTCTCTCTTTTGCACAACTTTTCAGATGAATATAATGAATATTTTCCTTTGTGTTTGGATGATTGTACTTTGACATTTTCTATGCTCTTCGGATTCATTTCACTTTGGATTTTATCCTACTTGCATTTTGTTTATTTCACATACTTATTGAATTTTGCATTAAATTATTCACTGTGTGTATGGTAGTTGCCCCAAAAAAAATGAAGTGATCGGTTGTCCATGATAAACCGATGACTTGTTGTGTTTCATGTGGGTCTTTGATTTTTTATGCTTCGCTCATACGATTGCCCCCATCGAAAGGAATCGAATCCACATTACTCAAACGTAGGTTCAACTTATTTGAAGTGAACCATTTTAGCACGCTGTATTGCCCAAACAAAAGAGGTGGACCAAAACCTATGAATAGGTCCGGCTTGTCTCTTATAGTCGAGGATCGATTAATTTTTTGAAGGATTTTAAGGTTTGCCATGAGGATCGGGTCGACTAAGGTTCGAGGAGACTCACGTGAAAACGAGCTTGACTCTCGGCTATTGTAGCCAGTCTCCATCTATTTTTGTGGTGGGCCGACTAAAGTTAGAGGAACTTATCTTCGTAGGTCTCCGTCCTTGTTTCCTTTGAAATTTTAGCTGAAAAGCCTAAGGATGAATGCCATTTAGCTAAGACTCTTGGGTTTATTTTCGCTAAATTTTGCGGCGATTTCACCAAAATGTCGGGTTGAACTCATAAGAATGAATAACCAAGAGATGCCTCACGGGGATTACAAAAAAACTTAGGCAAATAAAATCTCAAATGCCTCATAAGGGCTTACAACACAAATGTTTTTGCCACTAGGGCCGAATATAAGTGTTTTTAACAAAAAGTTTCCAAAATGCCGACATTACAAGAGTCGGTCTTGCTCGACCCAAAAGCTTCGGTTTGGAGAGTTTCACGGGTGGTAGACCCGAAGGTTGGTGGCATGCCAACTCCGCAGAACCGGTTTGCCATCGAGCTCTTCCAAGCGGTAAGCGCCGCGTTGGGTCGGGACACGCCTACAACTCGGTACGGCCCCTCCTAATTCGGGCTTAGCTTTCCACTCACTTCCAAGGGCTTCGATGCTTCCATCTTCCTTAGCACCAAGTCTCCAATCTTGAAGGCTCGGCCTCGGACACGGTTGTTATAAAACTTGGCCGTCAACTCTTTTTGTTCGGCAATTCTCTTTGCGGCATGTTCATGAATTTCATCTATGAGGTCCAAGTTGAGGAGTAGACCTTCTTCGTTCAACTTTAGGTCATAGTGTTGGATTCGGTAAGAATTAAGACCAACGTCGATAAGAATGATTGCATCATGCCCATAAGTCAAACGATAAGGGGTCTCGCCGATTGCGACTTTGCAAGTCTTTCGATATGCCTAAAGGATCTACGACAACTCCTCAACCCACTTTTGCTTTGGCAAGGCTAGAAGCTTCTTCTTCAATCCATCAAGGATAGATCGGTTTGTGATCCACTTGACCATTCGCGGATGGATGCGCCACCGAGGTGAATCTTTGTTCGACGCCATACCTCTTCAGAAATTCTTTGAAACGCTCACTATCAAATTGCCTTCCGTTGTCTCAGATCATAAATCGAGGGAGTCCGAAACGACATATTATGGATTCCCAAACAAAAGACTCGATTCTCTTTACCGTAATGGTGGATAGTGCTTCGGCCTCTACCCATTTAGTGAAATAGTCAATAGCCACAATGACGAACTTCTTTTGACCTACTCTGACCGGCAATGGACCGAGTATGTCTATTCCCCAAATGTCAAAGGGAATGAGAGACACTATCGATGCGATCTCTTCGGCGGGCTGCCTCGGTATGGATGCGAACCTTTGAAACAGGTCTCATCTCTTGACAAATTCCATTGCGTCCTTGTGAACTGTTGGCCAAAAGAAACCTTGTCTAAGTATTTTTTAGGATAAGGACCGACCTCCCAAATGTTGTCCGCAAATGCGCTCATGAGTCTCTCCAAGGGCGTAGTCAGTATCTTCGCGTGACAAACGTTTTACGAAGGGTCCCGAGGTGGATCTCTTATACAAAACTCCTCCAATGATGGTGTACTTTACGGCTTTACCAGTGAGCTTCTGAGCTTCGGCTTTATCACCGGGCACGACACCATCAAGAATGTAGGAGCGAATGGGGGTCATCTAATCGGGTAGACACATGATCGGTGCAACCAATGGTATGTCGATCGACAATCTTTCCAAGACCTCCGTGTAGACGGGTCGGTCTATGTCTTCCAAATCACCCAATACAAGCTTAAAAAGAGTATCGACATGGGTGTTTTGATCCCTTGCGATGTGTAAAACTTGGAAATTGTCAAACTAACTAGTTGTTTGAACTATCATGAGGTACTTGGCAATCCTCTCGCTTCGAGCGACATAATCTCCGAAAACTTGATTGTTAACTAACTGAGAATCACTATGAATTCGAATGTTCTTCACACGGAGACTTTACACCAAACTAAGCCTAGCTAGCATAGCTTCATATTCTTCCTCGTTGTTAATGGAGTCGAAGTCGAGAGCGAGAGCGCATTCGATAGGGAAGCCATCGGGGCTTATTAGGATAATTTTGGCTCCATTGCCCAATTTTTTCGAATTGCAATCGAAGTACATGATCCAAAACTCGGGTTCGGACACTGTGGGGTCGAAAACATGGGCTTGTGAGTCGGCTTGGCCATTTCGATCGGGTTGGTCTCCCGGTTGGTCTGACCCCTCCACTGGGCTGGGCATCGACTCTGGTCTTCTCTTTAGGCTCATCCGAGATTGTGCGTTTGAGGATAATGTCGGCTAGAGCTTGACCTTTGATGGCTGGGCGCAGATGATAAGAGATGTCAAATTCACCAAGTTCCACGACCCAATTAATCATCCTCCCGCTTGATTGGATATTATGAAGAATCTTGCGGAGCGGCTGCTCGGTGAGGACTCGGATTGGATGGGCTTGGAAGTAGGGACGAAGTTTCCTCGCCGCCATGATAAGTGCCAATGCAAATTTCTCCACCTTTGAGTATCGGATCTCGGCTCCTTGAAGGACCTTACTCACATAGTACATGGATTTATGGGCTCTACCATCTTCTTTAACTAACACATCGCTTACGGCTACTTCGGACACGGCTAGATACACTATGAGTAGTTCTCCTTCGATCGGCTTCACCAGGAGTGGGGGCGAAGCAAGGTATTTTTTAAGCTCTTGGAACGCTCGGCTACATTTGGGAGTCCACTCGAAGGATTTCTTAAGTGCATTGAAGAAGTGAAGGCACTTATCTTCGGATCGAGACATGAATCGACCAAGGGAGGCGATCCACCCGTGAGACGCTGAACATCTTTTGTGTCGGATGGCTCCACCATGTCAATGATAGCTGGAATCTTGTCAGGGTTGGCTTCGATCCCACGTTGAGAAACCATGAGACCCAAGAATTTGCCCGATTTGACTCCGAAAGCACACTTTTCGGGGTTCAACTTCATGCGATACTTTCTCAAAAACGGTGGACAATTCGGCTAAGTCCGAGATATGGTCCTCCTTACGGACGTTATTCACGAGCATATCATCAATATAAACCTCCATGTTCCTGTCGAGCTGTGACTTAAAAGATTTTGTTCACGAGGCGCTGATACGTGGCACCCGCGTTCTTCAACCCAAATGGCATGATGACATAGCAATACAAACCCTTGTCTGTGACGAAGGAAACTTTTAGCACGTCTGAGAGAAGCATAAGGATTTTGTGATAGCCGAGAATGCACCCATGAAGCTCGTGCCCAACCGTGGCATCGATGAGGATGTCTATCCGCTGGAGTAGGTAACGAACCTTCGGACAAGCGTCGTTAAAATCCCTAAAATCAATGCAAATTCTCCACTTCCCATTAGCTTTCTCGACCATCACGGGGTTGGATAGCCACTCGGGGTACTTTATCTCCTTAACGAATCATGCTTGAAGGAGCTTGTCTACCTCTTGGTCGATCACCACTTGCCTTTTCGCAGCGTAAGCCCTCTTCTTTTGCTTGATCGGTTTGTGCGACGGATCGACTTTGAGCTTGTGAACCATGACCTCAAGGTCGACTCCGGGCATATAGGGCCCGGACCATGCAAAGACATCACTATTGGTATGGAGGAACTTGATCAAATTCTCATAAAGTTAGCCTTCGAGCTCGGCGCCGATGAAAGTCACTTTCTTGGGATCTTGATCATAAAGTCGGATGGGCACTAGTTCTTCCATGGGCTAGGCACGAGGGGTGGAAAAATCATCACGCGCATCAAAATCAATAGCCAAAGCCTCTCTAGATGCATCTTCGGGAAAGGAGTCGGGCTCTCTCTCACGGAAATTGGAGGAACCGACTCCTTTTGAGGAAGTATTATCACGGACCACAACTTGCTTTCCCTTCGACCTAGACAGCAATGGACCGGTCGGTCTTCACTTCGAGCTAGTCGGCACTGAGCTTGAAGGCATCGAGCCAATCGGCCTCGAGAGTTATGTCGTCTTAATGAGGTTGGCATGCTCTTGGTGCTCAAGAGACTTGAAAGTGGCTAGGTAACACACTCGCGCAGCTTTCTCACGACTTCTATGCCATTCTTCGTTAGGAACTTGAAGCACTGATAGAGAAAAGATGTCACTCCTTGAAAAGTTCCAATGCCTTGATGCCCGAAGACTGCATTGTAAGAAGTTGGGCCCTCGATCACTAGCCAATTGATCATTTGAACGGTGCGTCGGTCTCCTTCTCCAAGGAAAACAAGGAGTCGGATGGCACCGACAACCAGAATCTCTATGCAGTTCACGGCGTAGATCGGTCCAGGGGAAGGGGATAGATATCTATTGTCAAATCCCATTTCTTTGAAAGCATGGTAGTATTGGATATCGATAGAGCTACCATCATCAACCAAGACTCTCCACGCATCGGTGTTGGCGATGGTCATCTCTATCACAAGGGGATCGGAGTATGACTACAACAGTCTTACCAAATCATCGTCCGAGAAGCTTATGACGGGCCTAGGAGTCGGGGCCTTTCTCTTCTTGTGAGGGATGTCGATGGACATGACCTCTCGGACCAAAGCTTTCTTGGCATCATTACTCATTCTGAGCTCTTTACCAACTATCATGTGCATTACGCCTCCACTAGGCGGCATCTCGAGCTCGAGCGGAGGATTTTTCTCTTTGTTCTGATCTGTCTTCTTTCCTTTACCATGGTGATTGTTGTTACAGTTGTCATTATTGAACTTAATCGGACCCCTATCTTGCGCGGCGTGATGAGGAATTCGATCTCGTCCTTCAGGTGTCGACACTCATCTGTCATGTGTCCATAATCTTTATGGAATTGACAAAAAGAGTCTGAATTCTTTCGGTTCGCTCCCGCTTGCATGGGCTTCGGGTACCGAATGTAGTTCAGGTTGGACTCTTGGATAGCCATTAGGATGCGACTCCGCGGCAAGGTCAATGGGGTGTATTTGTCATACTTCGAAGGAGGATCCGATCTACCCTTTTCTCCCTCTCGGGCCAACTCTCGAGTGTCGTCCCGACTACGCTTCTTATCATTTTTGCCTCCTTGGCTCTTATCATCAAACTTTCTCTTCTTTTCGCCTTCTCGATTCTTATCGGACTTGCGCACTACGTCTTCCACTAGAATTTCTTTGCCAGCCTTGGCCAAAAGTTCTACCATCGTCCTTGCGAACTTTTTGCAAGGGGAACCATGAGAGCTTCGTTTGTCGTTCCGGTAGTCATAGAAGCTACGCTCACTTTGGGAGCGAGGTCTGGAATCTCATTGCATGCGCCTATAAAGCAATCGACATAGTCGCAAAGACTCTCATTCCGTCGTTGCTGAACTAGGAAGAGCGAAGCCGAACTCCTTCCTTGCACCTGCCCCCCGACAAAACGGTGCAAGAAATGGTTGGCCAAAGTGTAAAAGTTATCTATCGAGCCGGCCGGGAGCATTCGAAACCATAGTTACGCGGCGTTCTCCAAGGTGACCGGGAAAGCTCGACACCTGATCGCCGTCAGAGTAACCAACAAGAGTCATGGTTGATTCAAAGATGAGTACATGGCTCCTCGGGTCACAAACTCCTGTGAACTTCTTGATAGTTGGGAATTATAATTTATCGGGTGGCGGCTCATTTAGAATCCTTTGAGTAAAGGGGGATGGACCCATCATGTAGCCGTGGGCATTCCCAAATGGTTGGTCCAGCATGATGCCGTAGCCATTTTGATTCGGATACGTAACGAGCAATGGATACGCTGGGGAAGGCGCGTTCATGTTGTAAGGGTATTGAGCAACAACTAGTGCTTGTCCATTCTGATCTTGCCCGTTCGGCACTTACTCATTCGGCACGAGTCCGTTCGGCACATGTCCATTCGGCATGTTTCCATTCGCCGCTTGTTGTAGTGGTAGGGGTGCTGGAGGTGGCATATCATTTTGGGCCCCTAGGCGCCTTCAAATCTCTTCCTCAATAAGGCGATCCACGGTATCCAAGAAACGAGATCGACCGGGCATGACAGAAGGGGCATGTCGACTCCGACTCAAGGTCTGACGCAAGTCTCGGTCTCGGGGATGAGAGGATCGGCTTTCGGTCGTGTCCTCGAGCATATCTTCGTAATTGCGCGGATCATTCAGTATGCTATTCTGACGACTCCTCGAAAATAGTCGTTATCTAAGATCTTCTCTTCTATGACATCTTGCTTCATGGTTAGAGGGTAGTCTACCATCTCTTTCATGTCTCCGAGTGAGCGAGTCACGCAAGTCTTGCGAGCTCTCTCAGCGACGGACATTCAGGTCGTCTCGGAGGTCTCCTCTGATGGGTGAGACGACGGTGGGTCTTCGAGATGATTCTCCGGCTAGATAAGTCCTTCTTGGAGGTCTTCTAGCATACGACCTTTTGGGACGACCGTCTTGGTTGTTGGGAGAGGTGGACCGATCAATCCGTCGGGTCGGGTCCTCACGAGGGCAAGACCCATCATTTGCAGCTGCAACTTGTGTTGGAACTTCATTTTCTTGAGTAAGGTTATCATTGTTACCTCCGGTAGGTCGACCACGACGACGACATGGAGAGGAGTGGGCCGGCTCGAGCCGGGTTGACCTCTCGGTCCTCGTCGAGGCGCACTATCTCGGAACGAGTCCTAGGTGGCATTTTTCAATAGCGAAAAACTAGATATGATCAAAACTTGACTTCAAATAGCAGAAAATCCTTTCTTTCGGCTCCCTACGATCGACGCCAAATGTTTCGTCCAAGGGTTGAATGAGAGATGAGTGGAGAGCACGCGCTATCTACTTGTGTAGTCAATCTTGATCGGGATGGAGAGTAGGACTCGTATGAGAGTATTCGAGCGTCTACGACCTATCCGGGATCAACAAGGCTCACCACAGATCGATCCTAGTCAAGATGTGTCACGTGGCGTCGGCTCGACTCTAAGGGAGCGAGGCCGATCGACTTGATTGCTCGGGTTTCCTCTCTCTTGGGGACAATCCTAGAGCGAGAGTGAAGTGTGTTTGAGTGTGTAATAAGTGTGGTGAGAGAATCAACACGTCATAATCTCCTATGACAAATGTCCCATCAACGAGTATTTATAGGGGGCTACAAGTCCTCCGAAAATACCAACTTTGCCCCGCAAGGAACGCGAGGGAGGGACGAGCCGATTGGGTGTCGGACCGACTCCTAATCGGTCTCGGTCTAGGAGTCGGCTCCGTCCTTCCGGATCGGGCTTGATCTACTCTTGGCGCGTCACTCACGCGTGAAGCCTTTCATGCTATTGGGCTTAGACTTTTCGAAAATCCTTTCCCAATCACAAAGCATATATTTTCTTCCTAAATTTGGCATTACAGTTGCAGACGTGAATTTTTTTACTGGTAAGTGGTAAGGGTTAAAAAAAAAGAAGTGGTAAGGGTTAAATATCTAAAATGAATTTCAAAAAAAAAAAAAAAAGATATATATATAAGTAATCTATAGATGAATACAAATGAAAATAAAGAAAGATGCCGATCTTAAATTAATTGACCAACTTTACTATAAAAGAGGAAAAGACTTTTATTAAAAAAAAAAGGAAAAAAACTGTAATAAAGTTGGTCAATTAATCAATGTCATATTGAAAATTCGATTGGCAAATTGAAGACTTTGCAAGATCAATTCAAACAAGCACCTGAGCCGCGTCAAAATCGAACCAAACTGATCAACGCGATCTATCTAGAATCGAATTCTTTTATAGTTTCACTCCGTTCTTATTTTTTCAAGAGTAATTATTTAAATTGAACCGAAATCATCTAGAAACAATTCGAAACCGTATCAGAACTATTTACTTCAAAAAAATTTACGATTCCTATTCAATTCAATTCTATAAGTTAAAGAATCGCAAACCGTCCGCCGATTCTTAAACGAAATCGGATTGAATCGCACGAGCATGTATACTTCACACAAGAATTCAGGCGCGAGTTCAAAAGAGGAAATTAAGATGTCAGATGAAATTCTATTCTCAAAAAGAGAAGTGAAAAGGCTAAATAATTACAAAAAGACAAGACCATATATTCCACATGTACTAACAAATAAACGACAATACTAGTAGTTAAAACACTTGAAAGTCACAATGCGAATTGTATACTAGTATTCTATTCTACCGAGTGATTTATCATCTACTGTACTTGTACAGTTTTCATTATCAGCTCTGTGGAGGAGGAAGAGAGGAGAGGAGAGATCTCATTTCATATGATATCAGTGAATCTGACCCCCTTGTGCTGACCCAAAAAAAAAAAAAAGTGGTGAGGTGGGTAAGTGAATTTTGTCTCTGTTTACTACAATTTCAACAAACAAACTTGTCCATTTTACATATTCTCTCTCTTAAAGATTGAAAAAAGGAAAAAATTTGATTGGAGTTTTAAGGAAAGTACACAAATCAGTTCAACTTCAATCCACCAACACATGAATATGCCTTTTAAAGTGGGCTGCATTTAAATCTCTTTTAGCCTGGATTTGCGTAGGATTCAAGTTCTCTTTTTTTAATTCTCTGCTTGAAAATTGTATCTTTACTATTTATCTGAATTGGGTTAAAAAGAAAAAAACGGCAGAGCTGATGAATGAATGAATTGGGAGCATATTAGCCAATGGGTAATCTTAGTTGGGGTCAGAAATTGGATTGATCATGCCTTTTTGGGAACTGTGTGCTGCTACATCTGGGGTTGATCGAACTCTGCAAATACTTGATTTGTTTCAGGTTTCTCTCTCTATCTTTAACTTCTCTCAGGATTGATCTTTTTGTTCTTGTTTATCCATGGATTTTTAGCTTACTTTAATTGGCTGATGATGTGGTTAGTTACACAAGCTTTGCGAATTGTAATACAAATTATTATGCTGGTGTGAATTTCATTACAATTCATTATGCTGGTGTGAATTTGCTGGTGTGAATTTGCTGGTGCGAAATTTAGTCCAATTTTGTTTTTTTGTTGGAAGATTTATGATTCTCTCTTTGATCAACTTGAGATACTAGCCAATGTTGTTCCCTTTGAATATCCCGATTATAAGTGCCAAGTGAGCCGTTAGAAGTTGTAGTTATTCATTTCATCTGTTAAGTTTTGATAATTTATGATGGTATTCTGTTAATGCAAGTCTTGAGAGTCGGCGGTGGAAGTTTGCTGGCCTGAAAGCACCATAGAGTTTGCATAATGGGTTGGCTGACAAAAATTCTTAAAGGTTCTAGCCATAAAGGGCATTATCATGGAAGAGATGATAGATATTGGGACGAGCCTCGTAGATCAGTGGTAATTATTGTTTCTGTGTTTCATAATTTCTCTAGCGTTCACTAAACAATATCATCTTTTATGATCATACTACATATGGCATATCGTATTTTGGCTATAATTTGCAGGACAATTCATCAGACTTTGATAAAGAAGAAATTGAGTGCGCTATAGCACTTTCCCTTTCGGAAGCAGATCGTAAAGGAAAAAAAGTGATTGGTATACTCTGAGCTTTAAACGCTCCTTCTTTCACATTGAACCAGTTGATAGGAAAACCTGAATGCATTAAAACTTTATACAGTACTAAGAATCTTTTTTCTCTTTTAATAGAGGAGAACTCAGAATCTGAAGAAGAAGACAATGATGAGGACCAGTGTATCAAAACTCCATCAGAGGATGATGCATACAGCGTCAATGCGGAATCGGAAGACTTTGAGCACATAGCTAGAGCTGAACCAGAGGAAGAAGCACAACGGGTTGAAGATGATGATGAAGAGCCTGATGAAGCACAGCTTGAAGATGACGAACAGCTCGCCAGAGCTATTCAAGAGAGTTTGAATGTGGAGCAGCCTCCACCACCACCTCCTCCTCCTCCTACTCAACCTCAATACAATAGCGGAAGCGTATTTCAGCCTTTCCCATTCTTGTTTTCATCTAATTACAGGTATTTTTCTGCAGCATACATATAATGAATAAATACTCCGGATCGAAAATTATGAAATCTAAGCCGGATGTTTATTCCTGATAGGATCTGTGCCGGCTGCAATGCTGAGATTGGTCATGGAAGATATCTGAGTTGCATGGGCGGCGTTTGGCATCCTGAATGCTTCCGATGCAATGCTTGCAATCAGCCAATTACTGATTACGAGGTTCTCACAGTGGAACTAATCTATACAATATTAGTATTAGAATGCAAACATGTGAAATGTGCTGCGCAGTGGCTCATTGGACATTTTCTCTTCTGTGACAGTTTTCAATGTCAGGAAATCGTCCTTACCACAAATCCTGCTACAAGGAGAAGCATCACCCAAAATGTGACGTTTGCAACAATTATGTAAATTACCCATAATTTCTTGAATGCTTTCCTTAAAAATTTGTCGAAGATCTTCCATTGCATTGCATATACAATTATTATAATTCTTGTTGCGGCTGGCAGATTCCTACAAATTCAGCTGGTTTGATCGAGTACCGGGCACACCCTTTCTGGATGCAAAAATATTGCCCCTCTCATGAGCGTGATAAGACTCCAAGGTGTTGTAGTTGTGAAAGAATGGAGGTCAGTCAATTGCAGACAACATGGGTTGAAGCTTCTGGTTTAGCCTCAAAATGTATTTAACTGGATTATATTTGTACTTTGTGCAGCCAAGGGATACGAGATATATTTTGCTAGACGATGGTCGGAAACTATGCTTGGAGTGCCTCGACTCTTCAATTATGGATACCCATGAATGCCAACCTCTGTACCTTGAGATACAAGAATTCTACGAAGGTCTGAATATGAAAGTGGAGCAGCAAGTCCCATTGCTCTTGGTCGAGAGACCAGCATTGAATGAGGCCATGGACGTTGAAAAGAATGTGAGTCGGAATATTTCAGAATTTGGATGAATCGTCCTATTCTTAGTTTCTTAATATTGTTTGTTCTTCGACTTCAAAAAAAAAAAAATATATTGTTTGTTCTTATTCTTCTTTCAGGGTCATCATCACTTACCTGAGACCAGAGGACTTTGCCTTTCCGAAGAACAGACCGTTACCACGGTACAAAATATGCTTTTTATCTACTCCCTTTCAATACATATGCTTGGTTAATACCAATTAATTTCAACAATGCCACCAGGTTTTGAGGAGGCCAAGGATTGGGACTGGCTACCGGTTCATAGACATGGTAACAGAGCCCTATAGGGTAACTCGCCGATGTGAAGTTACAGCGATTCTCATTTTATATGGTCTTCCTAGGTGATCATAACTCCCTTCAATCAACTCCATTTTCCATCTATTCTTCCTTGAACATTACCTTTATAATCGAAAAAATAAATTCTCTTCCAACAGGTTACTGACAGGATCCATCCTAGCTCATGAAATGATGCACGCATGGCTTCGGCTAAAAGGTGCCCCACCACATCTCTGTCTCATTAACTTAATTGTTTTACTTGCATTCCAAGTTACTAATGGCTTGTATTATAGGTTATCCGAATTTGAGTCCAGAGGTGGAAGAAGGTATATGTCAGGTTTTGGCACATATGTGGCTAGAATCTGAGATCTATTCTAGTTCTGGAACTAGTGATGTTGCTTCTTCTTCCTCGTCGACACCACCTCCAACCAACACATCTTCGAAAAAAGGCAAACGCTCGGACTTTGAGAAGAAACTTGGTGAGTTTTTTAAACACCAGATCGAGTCTGATACATCATCAGCTTATGGAGAAGGGTTTAGGCAAGGCAACCAGGCTGTGCTCAAGTTTGGACTTAGAAGGACCCTCGACCATATTCGTATGACTGGAAATTACCCTTGATGATGATACATGACACAGAGGTATTATATACTTTGCCCTTACAGTTAATATTATAGGGCCAAATCCATATATATAGGTTAATAATACAAAGTCTAAATAAGCAAAGGGACAGTATGGAATTGTATTTTTTGCTCCATTGCACTCTGGGATTTTGAACTGCATTGTAACACTATAAGATTTTCCATAGAAAATGAAGTTAATAGTACATTTTCTGTTTCTCTCTTTCAAATCACCGAAGTATACAACAATAGCTCAGATTTACAGTAATAGCCACACAAAAAAAAAAAGGTTAAGGTTTTGCTTGGAATGCAAGTGAACTGTCTACAATCCTAGAAAGAGACTGAACTATTTCATCCATACCAGGTCGAGCCGTTGGATCTTTCTTTATGCAACGATCAATCAATCTAATCATAAACTTGGCAAGATCGGACGGATATTTCCCTTTCAATGAAGGGTCAATGAATTTCTTCAGTCCTTCCTGATCTCCTCCATTTTCCTCCTCATCACGAAGCAGATCAGACAATTTTGTCTTTTCGTCTCCATTAAACTCTGTTGCTTCCTTTCCGGTTACCAACTCCATCATTAAAATTCCAAACGAATACACGTCAAGCTTCGTAGAGACTAAACCATGTTCCAAATATTCAGGAGCCATGTACCCTTTCGTCCCAACAATGCGTCTCGTCAATGCAAATTCTCCACCTTCCTCCTCCCATTCTGCTAACCTGGCAAGAGCGAAATTCGCAATTTTACCCCTCATATTCCCGTCAAGAAGGATATTACTACTCTTTATATCCTTATGAACATGAGGCGGCGTGGCGAAGCTATGCAGATAGTCAAGTCCCCTTGCCACGTCCAATGCAATCGCCATTCTCTGTGTCCAATTCAAGACTTTACTGTTACCGTCATAGATCCATTCCGCTAAAGCTCCGTTAGCCGCATACTCGTAAACTAGATACCAATTTCCGTCATGGTAGCAAACTCCAGAGAGACGGATGAGATTAGAATGGTTGATCGTACTCAACAGATTTATCTCCTTGGTCACATCACCGTTCGTTTTCTTAATAGCTGCCAAATCACCATGGAAGTTTCCTCGATAAACCGATCCTTTGATCCAACAACTCGGGCTGAAATTATCTGTCGCGGATACTAGTTCTTGGTATTTGTACACTTTCAGGAATTGTGCTATACTAGAAACACTCTCCAGGAAATCCTCAGATTCATCTGCCTCGAATTTTTTCCCAACATCATAAGCCTCAAAAGTCTCGGACACCATGTTTGGATTACTTGGATCAGATTTTTTCTTTCTTCTGTATAGAAATAGACAGAAAACAGTTGAAATAATCACAAAAACTCCTGCAATCACCCCAACAAGGATATAAATCCAACTTTTTGTTCCCGAGCTAGAAGAAGGTGGTGGAGGAGGCGGAGATGAAGGCGGAGATGGCGGAGAAATGGTCTGAGAAACCGATGGGGGCTCCTCCAGAGGCACTAAAAGCGTCGTAAACGGATATAGAACGGCGTTATCTGGAGTTTGTTGATTAGCTTCAAGAGTCCTCTCAGTAGTAACACCAAAATTCTCACTAATTGTTGATACGTAATCGCCCGATTGAACTAAATAGCTCAAAAGATACTTAACACCGTCATCTGTCTGGTTTTTGGTCGGACAAGCACATCGGAGTGGGACATTGAGCGTTTGACCGGCTAGTATCTTCGTGGTCGACGAATTACCACTCTGATTCAGCATAGCTTGACATGTGGTCAAACCTTGATAAGTGTTATTAGAAATTGTGAAAATCGTGTCATCAGTTTCAGCCAGGAATGAAGTGTTTGACTGATAGAATTGGCCTGAATTGGAGCAGTTGATCGGAATTAATAGTAACTGGTTTGTTTCAAGAGTTTGTGTCTGTGAAACGTTGTTAATGGCAGAGACCTGAGAAGGGTCAGCTGATAATAAACTTGAGATAGAAGTTACATTGTTGTATGGAAATAGGGATCTGAAAGAGAGGTAAGCTTGACAACTGCTATTAAGACCATTGTACAAGTAACCGAGATCGGATTTCGAAACGTCCGTTACGCCACAGTTTGTAGTGTCTTTACCGACATAAGGCTGTTGAGCTGAAATCAAAGAAAGATAGCAGCAAATGAAAAGAAGGGAAAGTTTTGGAGAGACGAACGCCATGATCACCGTTGAATTGGCAGAGTACTGGAGATTAATTATAGCAGAAAAGGAAAAGAGAAGTTTGATTTTGCAATCAAAGCAAATTGGCCAAGTTTGATTATTGACATATTATTATAACACTGTTTGTCTGTTAAAGAGTATGGTTGACTTAGCCCATCCCCATTATCAAATTTACAGGATTGAGTATGTGGAAAGATATATTATTCCCCGGCAATTATAGGTAGTTAGGTCACTTTCAGCTCTACATTTCAATATAAACATAACATGGAGACAAAAGATCTTTGAATATTAAACAGAAGGATACTTTTAAAAAATCATTTTTTATGTATATAAGCGTCAACTTATCCTATCGAAAGTTTATTTGTACAAAAAAGTTACCAGGATTCGCTGCGATTATTTTTCTGGCATTGGAATGGCGTTGCCAAAGGAAAGTCAGAGGGTCAAAGGAAGCAGCCTTTCAAGTTTGACTTTGAGAAAGCCCACCAAAGTTTATTTATTATATAGTACGAAAGTAATAATTTAAAAAAAAAAAAAAAAAAGAAAAAAAGAAGGGAGCTCAGAGAAGGCAAAGTTCATCTTGCAAATCAGATGACATTGATGGACCCAACCATCAAGAGCCACGTGTCATCATTGCTCGTGGGTTGCACCAGCCGGGAATAGAATTCCGGTCTGTACCGTGGCAGGGTGCTATTCTACCACTAGACCACTGGTGCTTTGTTGATGGTGTCCTTTGGATTTTCTTAATAGTATCATTTCCTTTACGAATATCGTTAAGAGGATCATTTACATTTTAAGTCTAGTATAAAGTTGGTTTTTATACTTAATATTGCATCAACGTTTTCAGAATATAATTTGCTGTTTAACAGTGAGTTAATTAATTTTCTCCATTGAGCATATCATGATGAAGTTTTCCTAAGCTGGTTTAATTCACACCTCAATGAATGAACAAATGAACCTCCTTGTTATACACTTCAAATTCTTTATATACTACTAGTGAATCAACATATAGATTCTGATGAGCAAAAATTAATTAAGACACAAAATTAAGGAGGATCATTTCACCCTCATTCTTATCCATCCTCCTTCGCTGGGTGGGTCGACACACGACCATTCCCACCGTACTGAAATCCACCAAACCTTTTTGTTCCAAAATGAGAATCAGCATCCAGATAATGAACGTTTTTATGGGCTACAACTACAATCAGGTGAGCTAATAAACAACTGCTTGAGTTTGATTAATACGAATGGGACTTTGTAATATAGGTTTCCGAATGGGCCCAAATGCTATTTCAGGGAATCAGAATCCTAGAAGCCCAATAAAAATTTAAGAAGTCTGTTTAATGGGCTCCAACCCAAAAAAAAAAAAAAAAACAATCATTTTGAAAACCCCCCATCCCTTAAATACAATACTCTAGTACCTCTACGGCTCTACCTAAATATTAAACAGATCAACCAAAAACTTATTGTACAAGTGATTATTTGGGCAAACTTTTATTATGGTGATTGATGGATCAATTTTTTATGAACGAAAAATTGTATGGATTGGGGAGTGACTAACTATGGAGAATAGAATGCTGGGGTAGAATGAAAGCACTGTTAGTGTGTATATAAACTGTATGTATTCTCTAATTATGGTGAATTATTTGGCTACCGACTTATCTAGAATTCGTTACTTCTATTCAACAAAAGTAATTGATGATTTCACTTAGGTGTATGAGCTACTGGCCACAACAAAATGTGATCGTGAATTTTTTCTTTCTTTCTTCTTTTCCCTTTTTTTTTGGTAAAATCGTGAAAAAATTTATTATGAATTGATGCATGTTATTCAGAACCTTCCACGATCTATTATAGCGTTTTGTTTTATTCTCTGATATTTTTTTTCTAGTAAAAAAGGACAGGAGCTGACAGGAAAGTTTCCAATGGAATTGGAAACTAGTAATAATAGTACAAGTTACACCATGAGTCAATGACACGTGACACTGTGTGTGACAGTCACAATGGAACAATAGTATATTAATGTGGTTGTCATGAGTTCGCAGTGATCATCGGTCAGTCAGAGAGCTAAAGAAACAAACGTTGAATGGAAAGATCGTTAAGTAAATATGGCGGCGTCGTCGTCGTCGTCAACTCATTGCAGGCAGCAGCTGGGACCTTAATAAAATTAGCCAGCCAGCTGGGTCTCCCCCAAAGAAACCGTCCCCAGTTCTCCACTTCACATGTATAGTTTGGTGTTAGCTTCATTCAATTCAATTTCATATAATCCATCTTCTTATGGATAACCTCGAATCTATATATGGGGTCCTTTAATTTAGACAATAATGTTATAACCAGCTAAATCTCTCCTTATATTCATCTCTAGATTGTTCTAGTGTGTCCCTCGTGATTCCTTCCATGATCGAGCGAAATAGTTTCGCAATCTCTCATATTTTTTACGTACGAAAAATAAAGATTAGGCAAAAGAATTATGACAAATGTCGAACAAAACACTCAAGATCACTCAAGAGTATGTACGTACGTAGAGAGGACTTCGATCTAGGAAGACAGTCTAGACAGACACGTATATCAAATGTCCAACATTTGAATTAGTAGGTCGTCCATTAGAGAGACATTAATTAGTATCAGAATTAAGAGAAATTTTTGTATGGATGAAGTCATATCATTTATAAATATGTAAATGAATGATTGATATGTGTATAAATTTTTATGATAGAGTACTACGTGTTAATGAGTTGGAATTTGGAAATAACTAATTAAAAAAAAAAAAGCTATCTCCTTTGAAACACTCTCTCTCTCGATCCTCCCAGAATCATCCAAACCTTCCTCTTCTTAAAAAATTCGGTTCATGAATTAATTTTCTTTCATTATTAAATATGTTTGTTTTTAATTGAAATTCTTTTTGATTTAACTTGCATCACATCAATCCGTCTTCCACCTCTCGACCTTAACATCTATTACTATATTTTTCCCCTATTTATTAGTCCGAAATTCGGAAGTGGTTCAATTTAAATTTAAAAAAAAAGATCCACTACTCCTTGTATAACGAAATACAAACTACATGGCAGATTTGTATGTGCTTGACTCATGTCCCTCGTTTGCATGTTGATTGACGATTGAAAGTCGGGTTCGGAAAACCGCCGGACGACGGTAGTAGTGGCTCGATGAGATGACTTTAGTTTTCAGTCGGAAGAGAGAGAGAACAGAGGTTTAATGTTTTTAATTAAAATTAATTAATTATATTTATTTTACAAGTCAATTTTTCAATATGTGAGATGGAATTAAAATATAACAGATGTCAATCATTCATTTACATATTTATGAATGATATGTTAGACTTTATCCATACAAAAATTCTTCATTCAGAGTTAATTAGATTGCAAGTCATTTCAAGGATCGATAGTACTATAATTATGATTTGTAGTTATAGATTAATTGAAATATATAGTTAAAAAATATTATTTTCGTCTTAAAATAAATACAAATTTTTATATATAATTTTTATTAAAATTATATATTTATTATGAGACGAGGAAGAATTATATACATACATGTTTTTTATTGTTATATTTTTCAGCTGGCATGCACATGTTTAGGCTTAATCCGGGAAAATGCTAACACGCCAGAAAGACAATGGAATCGCATCATATATAAAATTTTACGACTTTTGGGTTTAAATTTATTGTGTTAATTCACTACTTATCAAATCAATATCTACGGTTGTCGGTGTACATACACAGTAAATTAATATGTACTTTTATACATTAAATAAAAGATTTTGACATTTGAGTGGGTTCATGTCACCATGCACTATTGCACCCTTCACCTATATACGTACGTAGAGGTGTAGTTGAGACGGAATTAGACAGAGGCATATCATCATGTATATTAATTTAGACAAGCAATTTACATCTTCGACGGATTATCCGGACAACATTTGATTCATATTACTCGTTCACCCTTAATTGTCACGTACTTTACCGCCGATCAACTTGGAGTTCATATGATTGGAAATTTTTTCCTGCGTGCATCATAAGCATCCAATTAAGTTAACTAATTGTGAACATAAGATCCTAAATATCCAATTCTTTCTTCTTAATTGGCATCACGCCTCAATCACCAAAACAACAACTTTCAGTACTGCTTCCTATTTTCCGATTGTTCATTCGGCAAATATATTTTCCATTCTTGGAATGAAAGAATGCATTCTATTCTTTTCACCAAGTACACGATTTCTTCATTTTATTACGTTGAATTTTTTTAAATTAATACTGTCGGGTCTAAAAACATTTATTATTTAAATGAATATTAATTTTTCGACATACGCTTAAAAAAATTAATTTATAGATATATGATTTCTCTTAAAATTCGGATAAAATTTTTATTATTATTTTACCGAATATAATTTTATCCAGGATATACTGTATCATGTTTTTTATGTTAAGGAAAGCCCCGCCGTATTTTTTTCTTTGTTAAGAATCGTAAGTTCATAGTAAAGTACGTAACGTAATTTTCATCGTTAAATGAATGTTTCCTCAAAAATACATGTCAAAATATTATAAACTTTATAGTTATTTTTGTTATTATTACCTTTCATTTTTCAAATTAAATGAATGACAAAAAATTTGAGGCAGACATTTTTTTTTTCTTTTTTTCATCCATGTAACATTCATACATGTAATATTAAACTCTCAACTTATGTTACAGAAGGCCGCAAAACTACACAATAATATTTTCGTCTATATAAAACTTCATTTTCAATGTAATATTTTTCGATAATTTCTTTCAGTGTATTAATTAACCCTGTGTATATTCAAACATTAATTAACTCATCAAATGACCACTAAATTAAATGAACAGACTTTTCATTCCCGCAGCCGGAGACGATGCCGCTTCGCCGGAAATGTAGTAGGGGTAGAAAATTTTCCTAAGCTCATTGTACCTCTCAACATCAAAATTGTTCATCTTCATTAACTTCTTCTGCTTCGAATCGAATCGGCTTTGATAAAGCCCTTCAAAGGTAGGCTCTTTGGCTGTTCTAAGGAAGAATGTATAGGCACCCATGAAGTACATTGAGGTGATAAAGAAGCAAATCGGCTCCATCACATCCCAAGTTAATTCCCAAAATGTCAGCCTCATGAATCCGGCCGTCTGGACGGCGAAGTAACCCAGCCCGGCCCAAAGCTCTCGCTGGACTAATTCTTTCGCTTTCTGGTCGATCTCCGCTTTCCGACACTCCAATTCTTCAAACTCTTTTCTTCTAGGGTCGTTTTTTAGATCTGGTCCCATGAGGGAGACTAGCCCTTCAATAGCTTTTGTTATCTGTAAAATAATTCGATAACAAAAACGTTTGGTAAAGCAAAAAACTACTTAAAATAATAATACTAGTAGTAAATATTATTTTTCACCCATTTAAACACGATTACACGCACATAAATCACGTTTTTCATGTAAAAAAATAGTAATAGGAAAAAAATAATAATAATATTAGCAAGTTAACCAAAAAAATAAAAACTTTTCAGAGAATCAAAATATTTTTAAAAAAAGGAAGATCGGTCCTATCCTATTAAGTATGAGCTACCCAACTTCAAAAAACTTCAAAAAAGTACTGTATGAGCTAGCCATTCCACGTAAGCAATTCTTATCGATCGAGTAGCCGCGAAGAATATTGGTCAACGCAACATAAATAGTATTCCTAATTAATAATTCTATTAATGAAGGAATCCTAGTGATGGTTTTTTTCCTAAAATAAATTTTATATACTATTATTATTTTGTCTCTAAAAGTCCTATATTATTATCAATTCAGGTCGGGTCGGGTTTTGAAAAAGAATAGGCTGAGCCTAATGAATTGGTAATCTTGTTTGTGTCACGTCGCCATCTTTTTATTTCCTGTTGAGAAAGAAGACAGAAAATATCCAAAGAAATACATATCAGTTTTCGGATTTCTCAAAATCAATCGGCTTAATAAAATTTTGAACCTAATTTCTTTGACCAATTTTCTTTTTTTCGAGCTTAGTCTCTCTGTAATCACAAAATTCACGTAATACAATCACAAATAATCAAATAGTATAACACTAATTATTAGTAAGAAAATGTTGAGAGAAAGAATAATTACCTGTTCAGGTTTAAGGAATACGACATTGCCCAAGACAGTAACCGACCCGGACTGGTCGAGCATATTAACAACTCGAATTCCTTGCTCCGAATCCGAACAGACCTCAGTGCAGACCCGAACAAGATCCGAATACGGAATCCAAGATTTATCATCCATATCTTTCCTCAGTTTCGCCTTGACCATCTCCATTTGCGCTACCCTAAGAAGCTTCCTCACCTCCTCACCGGTCAATCCGTTAACCGCCGACGTCGGTGTTTCCGCCGTCGCCGGCGGCGGAAAAGGCGGACTCAAGGCGTCCAATCGGATTCGATCCTTTGACAAATCAATCTCTTTGATCTTTTCAGACAGATTATTTTCTCCCAGAAACAGCGACCGGAGTTCCAGGGGGAATACGGCTGAAGCAGCCGCAGACGACGAACCTTTGTGGAGGAACCGACGGAATAACAATCCGTTATTGTTGTTGCTGTCTCCCGGATCCGGGGCGATTCTGCCATCGCGTGACCGAGCTCCGGCAGTGACGGCGGTTGACGACGAAATGCGGCAGTTAGCGATTGTCTGAGAAGCGGAAATTCTCGACATGTTAAAGAGACGCTCAACAAGAGATTTCTTGAACGCCATTATAATTTCTGTTTTTGTCTTTTATCAGTTTATATTTCTTTTCTTTCAATTTGGATGAATGAATGAATGTAAAATTTGGATTATTGGATCGCTTTATATAGTCGTCCAAACAAAGAGGAAACGATAAATTAAAAAATAAAATATCATCTCATCTCGTCCAGCTCATTAAATAAAAAAAAAAACGCGATAATTTCAATTCGGGAACCAACACCGTAAAAATTGGGGAAGAACTTACTGAGACGGGAATTGATCCAGAGCCCCTAATTTAGGAATATTCGGATTTGAACAGTTCAGTTTATGTGGTAAAAATTGACATTCTATCGTCATTCATACGTGTCAGGCTAAATTAATTTAACATGTGAAACCGTCAATTTCACATGAAAGTCACCCATCATTTGACGTTGACCGTTCAGTGGGAGAAAACAACATGTGACGTGGCAGTTAAACTAGACACGTGTAATTTAATCAAATCCTAAAATGATAGTCTCGGCTACAATAGATCCAGGCACTCACTACTACTGTATTATTTTTTTTAAGGAGTGTATTTAGTTAAGACTAGAGTACCTACTGGAAAAGGAAAGGGTCCTAGATGGATTTACGCAAACGTGTCGCCACATATTTTTTGTTCATATCCAATCATGTCAGGATTATCTTAGTACTAATTACTCAGTAACCCATTAATGTCATAATTAGACAAATTTGACCCGATGTCTATATCTATATAGTCTCTGCATAGAATTTACTATAAAAAAATCTTCAAAAATTTGGCATGTGCATCTCCATATTATTCTTTTATTAAACTACTAAATCTATATGTATGACCCTAATCCTTTTATAATTAAGATGAAATCGTGAACGTGTCGCCACATAATTTTCTATGTCTACCCAAAATAAATAGAGGATCTTTGTTTGACATTTAAGTCAAGATTTCTGACTTAATTTTTTGATGGTAACTAGTAGTAATTATATTAAGAAGAAGTGTCCTTATGGACAAGAGTTATGATCTATGTAGGTAGATCAATACAACTAAAAGAAATAATAGGGGATTATAAAATCTCTATCACTTTGTTACAATCACGATTAATAAAAGAAATTTGAATATTAGATAAATTATTAGTCTTGTTTTTTATATCATCAATCAACAGTCCATAAACAATGTTATTGGACTCTAAACTTTGAAGTTCCTTAATTAAGTGTGAAAATCTCCTTCCAAGATGAAATTTTGTCCTGATCATTGTCGAGTAAAATTCAATGCTTCTAGTGCAGCAATTACTTGAGCATGAAATGTATTTTCAACTTCATCAATCTTTCCAGCTTCAACTTTCAACACCAGCCCATTATTATCTCTAGCAATCAACTCATATTGATTTTGTGCACTACTAAAGATGAAAGTGGCATCGAAATTAATATGTATCACATCATTCTTTGGGGGTTTCCATCTCTACTTCTCTCTTGTGTCCTGCAGTCTGCCATTCCTAACCTTCTGCTAGTCCAAAATTCTCAAATTAGACAACTATTGTTTAATTCCATAGACAGCAGCACATGGCCGAACACAAAGACAATCAAACACAGCCTTATTTTGATTCGACCAAATCCAGGATGAGGCCAATACAAATAAACAAAACATTTCACCCGAAAGCATATTGAAAATAGTGTTAAGCCAGTCAAAAAGATTATTAGACAGATCAGAATAGCCGAGAGACTAAGAGAATGCCAAACATAATTAGACCTGCAACAATCTCTAACAAATGCAGCATATATTCATCCTCAATATCACACACTGAACAACATAAAGGAAGAGTCATTCCACGCTTAACTAGATTGTCCTTATTTGCTAAGATTCCTTTACAAAGACGCCAACAGAAGGTTCGAACATTAGGAGGAGCAATTCAATTCTCAAATTTTCTTCCAATAAATGAAAGAGCTGATTATTAGGGACAAATGCTTCCTACGATGCATAATGTCCTTAGCAATGTAGTATCCTGATTTCACCGAATAGCAACCTACCACAATATGACACCATATAAAACGATCTTGCCTCGAGGAATTCACCAAAGGTGTAGCATAAATACTCCGGGCTTGTTCAGGAGAAAACAATTCAGAAATGACAACTCTATTCCATTCAGAACCTGAAGCACAAATCAAAGAAGAAACTGAAATGAAAGGATTATGATTTTCAGCACTAGAAGTCGGCAAAGAACGATCTTTAAATACTTCAATTTCAACTCCATTGCCAACTCTCAATCTCCCATCATCCAGTAATACCTCTCTAGCGTCTAAAATTTCTTTCCAAATAGCCGACGGATTAGAACCCAATTGAGCTTTCCTAAATGAGGAGATTATGTAATAATTGTTTTTGAAAATCCGTGCTATTAAAGAATTCTGATATGTTGTTAAACGCCAGGCTTGCTTGGCAAGTAAAGCAAGATTATGTGCATCTAGGTATTTAAAACCTAAACTTCCTTGATTCTTTTTTTCACAAAGTCCCATCCAAGCCATCCAATGTATCTTCCTAGTATCCAATTCAGATCCCCATGAAAATTTCCCACAATACTGTTTCAATTGTTCACAAAAACCCGAAGGAAGCTTGAACATACTCATGACGTATGTTGGAATGGATTGTAATACTTACTTGATGAGTACTTCTTCCCTAGTCGTAGATAAAAAACGACCTTTCCAGCCTTCCAACTTGCTTTTAATTCGGTCTCTCAGATATTCAAAGGATGCACGCTTACTTCTTCCAACAATAATGGACATTCCTAAGTAGTTGTCAAACAAATAATTAGTAACACCGAGTTAAGCTTTTAACCTCTCTTGATCTGCCAAATCATTATTATCACTGAAAAACATATTGGACTTGGTAAAATTAACTTCTTGACCCGCCGCCTTCTTATACCTCTCCAGGATATTCAAGAATTCCAAACAATCTGCAGATGATGCTCTCAGGAAAGCTAGACTGTCATGAATTAAGTTACGTTCGCCCTTCTCTTCAATCAGTCGTGTCAAAACTTCCATACATAGGACATAGAGAATCGATAACGGATCTTCTT
Organism: Rutidosis leptorrhynchoides; assembly: GCF_046630445.1. Taxonomy (NCBI): domain Eukaryota; kingdom Viridiplantae; phylum Streptophyta; class Magnoliopsida; order Asterales; family Asteraceae; genus Rutidosis; species Rutidosis leptorrhynchoides. The sequence goes on along the minus strand of NW_027266461.1, from coordinate 61,645 downwards.
ATCGCAAACCTCTCGATGGCAAAAACATAGACTGCTTCACTCCATTCACAAAGCAAATTTAATAATCTATTGTGATATATTTTTATTATTACATGCTATAAAGTATGGAAATTCTCATGAAATTAATTTCACCGTCAAACTAATATTTTACGTAAATATTATCCTCTTTAAGTAGTGATGTCATTGTGTTGATAATACCGACATTAATATAATGGGGGTTATAATTTTGCAAGAATAGTATGTGAAGAATTTTTTTTTTTTAGTATGTGAAGAATTGAAATTAATTTAGAAACGGAAATAATATCTTTTTATATATGTTAAGCTAAACTAGTAAATTTTAATACTTTACCCTCATTTAATTTTGAAAATAAATATACAGAATGTTCAGATATTTTAGCTCATTCCCTGGACTTGGAGAGAAATTGATTGGCCAGACACATTGTTGAAGATATAAAGTTGACGATAAATTTCAATCATCATTCATTACAAACACACTTGAATATTTGTTATTAATGTGAAATTCAATTTAACAAGTAAGTGGATCCGTCTGTTGGACAGAAAAATTCGTACATTTAAAAATTAAAAATTTAAATAAATCATAAAAAAATTATATATAATTATTTGAATTAAATATTATTAAATATATATCAAATATCATAACAAAATAAGAAAGAATACTATAACGAATTTTAATTAGGAAAAATTGTTAAATAAGAAAATTAAAAAAATATATGTATAGTGTATTATAACTTTATTAGGAATATATATTTATTGTGTTTTGATTTTCTAATTAGAATAGAAAAGAAATTAATATTATTGACTAAAAATTGCAAGTTGAAACCTAATTAAAATCAAAGGTCCAAAATACATGTATCAAGTTACTATTCGTTAATAAAACGTTATGTGTCGATTGTTGATTGGACAATAAAATTTGCAATTAAAAAACATTTAAAATTAAGAAAATCCCGCTACTGTATATAAGATAAGATTTAGTTCAATTAATTTGAACCAAATTTGCGAACTGATTCATTGACGAACCAAAAGGCTCATATATATATGAAGTGTGTACGAATTGGTCAGTTGCGCCATCTGTCAAGGAAACTAACGGCAGGGTCTTTGGTGGTTAAAAATGAAAGAGTTAGGATCAATGTTACTTAAAAGCTAACAATAAGGGGTTTTAAGGCGAGATGTGGAAACGCAGGGGTTGGGGGCGCGCCAAATTCTGGGTTTAATAAACGGGGCTATATTCTTGTGGTGAAATATTTTCAGCGGAACATAGGCATGCGCCATGCTGCATGCACATTCCTTGTGCAGTAAATAAATAAATAAATAAAAAATAGGATCATATATAGGAGGGAAAATGTAGAATATACACGTTTGCGGTTCGCCTATAAAGATCAATGATCTAGCTTTAGCCTTTACTGCGCAAAAAAAACAAAATAATATATATATATTTTTCATTAAGCATCCTCAAACCGACAGTCATAAAGTTAATCTCTTTTTTAAACTGTCTACCTACTAAACGATAAAAAATTTGCGACATAGTTACTTGCTATAGCTATTCTCCAAATCACAATTCACAAGTAATTTTTTTTAATGCTTACAATTCACATGTATAGATAATAGATATCATCTGATTGAATTATTCCTCTTAGATGCCAAAGTCCACAAAAGTGCAACTACGATTTACTCCCTCGATGCATTCCAAATGTCGCACCGCGTAATGAAAGTTAAAATTTTAAAAGAATTATTAATGATAAAAAAATTATAATCTATCCATTATTTATCATTTCACCTGATACATTTAACAGAAGATCCACCCTTATTATGGAAAATAACTAAATATTGTGTTGTTGTTAATAATTGTAAAAATAGTGGAGAAAGAAAATAAAATTCAGATAAAAAAAAACCCTACCTTCCTATGTTCCCGCCCCATCTCCACCACCTCCCTTCTCCTTCCTCCACAAATCCAACCCATCTTTTTATACAACCTAAATCACGGCCACCCATAGCCTTGCCGTCGCCACCCACCTCTCTTTGACGGCAGTGGGGCTCTCTTAGTCTTAGTTTTATTTTGTATATTTTTTGCTATCACCACTAAATATAACCCCATTAGACTATATTTTCATTCTTACTACAAATTGTTTCTTCCATTATCTTCTCCGGTGAAGGTGGGTCTTCTTTCCGGCAGACGAGCGACAGCGAGTGGTTGTTGGCCTCAAGTTTCTCCATCCCTCTTTGTACGATCCAAAGAATGGGTGGAGGCTTCTTTCGTGGCTTTTCAGTCCGTTTCAATTTTTTCGGCGAGAGTGGCGGTCCACACGACGGCGGCGAAGCGGTGGAAGGCGGCTAACAAGTTCACAACTCTCTATCCTTTGTACGATCTAGTGGGTTGATGTTGTATATCTCGCAGCTTTTCGAGCCTGTGGTGGGTATTTCCGTGCTTAATCGGGTCGGATGTTGGTGGTGATGTGTTTTGCCTCTGCTTTATTTGGATTGTTTTTGCTCAGATAATTTACCTATGTGTATTGGAAGATTTATGTCCTTGATGTAGGAATTGAGTGGTTTTCTATTATTACTCTAGATAGGATTTATTGGTTGTTTAGCATTGTATTTCAATTGCGGACATGTGTTAGTCTGTTGATTAATTATCTCCTGTTCGATTCGAGTTTTTCCGCATCCTATTGGAGTTATATCCTTTGGACGCAATTTTCCCAACCAAAAATTAGATCTTGAAAAGATTGTGGTTTATTATCTAGTACATGCTGGTTTAGACTTGGCAGCCTCTTCTTAGATTTTTTCTTTGTATTGGTTTAGCCAACCTACTTATGGTTATAACTCTTATATCTCGTTAAGAAAGTATCAATGAAATTATAATCTTTATTTAAAAAAATAAAATTTCAAAAATGGTTAATTATGAGTGAAAGAAATTATGATGCTCCTTAGTACAATAAGCTACAGTTTAGCGCCATGTTGGCCAATGCTTGCGGGGACAGATTTAAATCGTGTTTTTTCTTTTCCGGTCTTTTTGTGCCAAGCTTGAAGTAATTGTAGTTATAGACTTATAGTCTTAATAATGTAGAAGATTAAGAAATTAGAATAGGAAACCATTCTCCATTCCATACTTATTTTAGAGGGACAATATGGTGCGTGTATATACCAAAAAACTTGTTTTAATTAGTATTTGAAAAGCAAGCATAAGTGAGGATAAGGGAGAGATAATTAAATCGAGCTGTGAGGTACATAGTAAGAGTTAGCCACTACACAATGTATCGGAAGAATTTATAATGATCATATATAAAACTAATTATATAACTTTTTAATTCATAATTTATTTACGATCTTGATCGAAGACTATATCAGCCGGCATAATTGGTCAAATTAGGGGAAGATAGAGTTAATGATCCAGTTGGGAAAGTACGTACTTGAGAGGGAAAGGGTTTTCGGGAAGATCGAGCTCGAGAGTGAGTCTCACTGAGCGACATGAAGAGGCTCGTTCAGGGATAGAATCTGACCTATCTGGTCGGTTTCGAGACCCTTAGACAGAGATCGATAGAGAGACCCCTTTCGGCATGGGTCTATCGGTCTCCCTCTCCTGACCTTAATGACTTACACTCGGCGGAAAATGGTCACTTCCTGGTAAAATCCTAGCGACACCCTGTAAATAGTCGTTGACATGACACTTGTCAAGAGGACACGAGAGATCACCTAATTGTCCGCAACCCTAGCTCACTAGTTGGGTTCCGTACACTCTCTCTCTCTATCACTAGAGACATCACACACACGAATACACACATTCGACTCCTCTCGGCTCCGAGATCAGTTTCCACGCCTAGAGCCTAGCTTAGCTACGGTCTCTAGGTGAGCCTTGGTGGCCCGGGTAGGCCGTAGACGCTCAACCACCCTCTTCACGGTCCTCCTCTCTCTCGGATCAAGGACAACTACAACCATACAAGAAGCGCGTGCTCTCCACTCTTCTACACTATCCATCCGTGGACAAAAAAATACTATTCCACTGTTTAGTTCACCACTTGACCATCATACGTGAATGAGATCAAGAATGTCGACGGAAACTTGTTTCTTATCTTACTTTTACGGATTTATCATCTTGTCGCATTTTGCTCTCTTGTGTGATCTTAATAATGTTTGGACAACAAAATGGATAAAAATGAGTCTATTAAATTGATGGGTAAAATTAAAACTTCCTTCAGGTTATATATATATTTTAGGATTATACCTCTCTTTCTATTAAAATTATTTAAACCTCCCTCATTCAACAATGTAACCTATTATTACACCCATTAATCCAAATGATCTAAAATATTTTTGCTAATAATGATAACATACCAAAAATATCCTTCTTATAATAATATAAAATCTTATATGTTTTCAATGACCCGGCCATAAACCAACGGTTCAGGATTATGTTTTCAATGACCCGGCCATAGATCAGTTCTTAAGCAATTACGGACCGGCTCAGTAAACTAGATTTTAAGACTATTCTAGGTCGGTTCTGATTCGTAAGAATTTCGAACCTTACATTAACTAGTGGCATGCGATTCACATCCGATTTAAGGCTGATTCAATACCGGTTCAAGACCCGTTTAGATTTATATACTTAATATTTTTATTAATTTAAGTTGTTATTTAAATATTTTTTATATGTTTAAACCGAGGGTATTTTTATATTTTACCCTTAAATCTGAACCGATCTTGAACCAGTCGGTCTTAATTTGGATTTGAACCGTATGTGATTGGTTCATGTAAGGTTCAAAGTTTTTACAAATCAGAATTGACCTGAAACAGCCTTAAATTTTTATATTATTATAAGAAGTATTTTTGATATTTTAATATTATTAGCAAAATTATTTTACGTTTTCTGAATTAATGGGTATAATAATAGATTGTATTGTTGAAGAAGGAGAAATTTAAATAATTTTGATAGAAAAAAGGATCTAATCTTAAAATATATTTAATTTGAGAGAATTTTTAATATTTTACCTTACATTGATTTTTTTATTTTTTTATTTTGAAGTTCCTAAATTGATTATTGAACTATAAAGTAGAGTCGAACCAAATGCCCTTGTTTTGTAGTTAACCCTAAACTGGAGTGACTTTGTAATCTAATGCTTCGAGGTTATAATACAAGTAAATTTTTAACAATTTACTTTGTATCAAGCTTGGAGTAATTAAATTCGTTTCAGACGTTAATAAGTGGAGATATATATATATATATGTATATGTATATTTTTACAATCTAAATAGTATATATTAACTACGCTAACTAATAATGAATATTATACTCGGCATTATTTAATTGTTATATATCTAATTAAAATTATATTTGACCCAAACTGAATTTCGTTATCAACTTATCATCCTGCAGCTTCAAACCATTTTTTTTTTTCTTGAGATAATATCTCTAGCGTGTCATGTCTATTTTCTAAAATTCATATAATCTATTTTAAATAATTATATGATCTCGAATATTCATTTGATCGAGTAACGAAGTTCGTTCTGATCTCTAACACCTAAGGTGACACGACCACTTGCCAGATGCAGGAGGTAGCTACAAACATTAATGTTCTCAAAATAATTTTTTTTTAAGTATGTTCTCAAAATAATATACTCATATTGAATTCTCAAAAAAATATACTCATATTGAAACCTATTAATTAATTTCTCTATTAATAAATATATACAGTTCACATCGATCGTTTTCAAATGCAATATTTTTGTGGCATTTCGTTGGCGAATAGCAGATCATGTGATATATACAAAAGTAGAGGTGGCACGTAAGTGCATATGCATTGTCACAAACCTTAGCGAAAATTTAAAACTAACCGTTAACAAATTAAGTTTTATTCTCTCCATTTTTAATTAATTATCATTTTTTTTACGTAAATTGAAAACGCTATAATTAATAATTAATTAGAGATACTGCTAGTATGTGTTTGATCAGCGACGGAGTCAATACTGCTGGTCTCTGGTCCAAATCTTCAGAAAATTCAAACAACCCTAACTCCCTAAAAATTGCGTTCTGTTCTTTGGCTCTTTTGCAAGTGGGGGTGCGTATATATTCCGACAAACCAGTAAAAAAAAGTATAGTTTGGGGTGGTTATCGCAAGGAAGTGAAAATATATATCATCGAAAAGTAATATTAATACAAATACACAAAAAAATTTGAAAAATAACTTCATAAAATAATAATATCTCCGTCTTAAAATAAATATAAATTTTTCAATATAATTTATATATAAAAATTTATTTTTATTTTGAGATGGAAGGATTATTTGAAAAATCATTTTACGAAAATAGCACGCCAATTTACTTTAGTTCTTTTTAATTGATAATAATAATGATATATAATGTAATATTTTCAGTCACGCATTTTATCGATCACATTTTCATTTATAAAATAATATTTGGACGGTTGAAAAGAAAAGGAAATAAATAAGTTTAATATATAGGGAAAACAAAACCAAAGCACCTTAAAGGTTGTATAAACAAATTTCTTATGTGGAGATTACTTAAATTGTTAAGCAAAAATTCAATATAAAATTTCGATTTAATATTTTTAGGCAAGAATCACGAAAAATGAATTATTTCTTGAATATTGTCACCATCAAAAACTTAAGTAATCTTTACACATGTTATGCAAGAATTTGTTGGAATAGTACTGTATTGAAAGAAATTGGCAAACAGATTCGCACGTTATGTGTCGTAAGCCTTTTTTTGATCGAGTTTTTTGGGAAGGATGATTCCAATAACGAATCATTTTATTATGAGAGGAGTAATAAATTGTATCTTGTATAAACTTCAAAAAAATAATAATATATATATAATAATAATAATAATAAATTAAAAAACATTGTATCTTGTATATGAAACAAGTAATCTAAGCCCAGTCTTATTCGGGCTCAGCGGCTGAGGCTGACTCACAATTTACTGTTGAACATTAAAAATGAAATGGTAATTTAAACCATTTACTGATAAAAGAATGTGAAGCTCAAGCTACAGCCACTGCCACAGGACACAATTTACAGTTACATGCATACAATTACTTAACTCTCAAGGAACTGATTCCCCAGGAAATAAAAGGTCACAGATATTTTGGTCAAACAACGCGATTTCTGGAAAACAATGATCATTCTGAAGGATCCTCTTCGCCTTTCTATAGGTTTCCGCTTCAGAAGGTCGGCTGCTTTTTTCAAGACCAGCTATAAGAACATTATATGTACCCAAACAAGGATTATTTCCATTCTTCTGCATTCTTTGGAATAGTTTAACAGCTTTATCGGCAGCTCCAGCTGAGAAATAGACACTAACTAATGCCATGTAGGTAGAAATGCACTTTTGGTCATCAGGCAATAAATTAAAAATATTTGCTGCATCAGATGGTTTCCTAGCTCGCCCGAGCCTATAGATCAAGAGCGCTCCTGTATAAATTCCCAGAGAATATCTGACTTTGACCATTTCCTTGACAATTTCCACCACCTTTTCAAACATATTTGATCTTATCAGAATTCCTATCAGAGAAAGATAAGCATTCCTCTGGAGGCTTATTATGCCTAGTTTTATACTATAATCTAAGGCTAACAGTGCACCGTCAGGTCTGCCACGATCGCAGTTTACCTCAATGATGGTTGAGATGGTCAGCGAATCCAACTTTGTGTTGTTACCAGTCATCCCAAGAAGTAAATTGTCAACGGCAAGAAGATTTTGCTTCTTCAAAAGTAAAAGTATTAGTCCTGTGTCTAAAGTGAAGGACTTTGCAGCGGCATTATCTATAGACTGATCAATGGGATTGTCTTCGAAGGAAATGTGAAGATTAACTTCCCTGAGGAGGATACTGCTCTTACCAGCAGCCTTGAAGGATTGAAGAGCTTCCATAAATACATGATATCGAAGAACGAGATTATTTTCTTTCATATACTCAAGAATTCGGTTCATTGTTCTTGTCTCTCCAGCTTTGCAACATTTCTCGACCAAAATATTGCATGCAGCCTTATCAGGTTTAACCCCCGTGTCTTGCATTTTGCTGAATATCTCAAGGGCTTCCTCATACTTCCCTGAAATTCATCATAAGAAATATTTATCAAGTTATATCATCTTTACAACCTACAGTCCACAAATGATTTCATGAGTATTCTAGCTTGGAACTACACCAATCTTCCAGTAATTTTTTTCTCTCCCCATTGTTTTCAGTTCCATTCCTACTTCCTAGTATTGTCATGACTTATGATTATTTGCCACTAAAATCCTATCTTTAGCAAGAATTAGACAACAAACTCGAATAATTTAATACGGGGAAATGCAAATACTAAAACTACCTTCAAACTGACATTTCAACAAGCAACTGGCATTCGTAAGACAGCAACAAAGCCAGACTCAAAACTCACCAGAGCCAACAAGATACTCCATCAAAACAGTGTACGTGTGACAATTTGGAGGAATCCCAGATTGTATCATCTCCTTATAAGCATCACCAGCCTCCTTAACTCTGCCATCATCAAACAAAACCTTCATATAAGCCGTATACGAAACAACAGTAGGCTCAAAACCTTTCTCTCTCATTTCATCCCAAAATCTAATTGCTTCCTCGAAATCTCCATTCTTCGAAAGCCAATGCATCAAAGAAGTATAAGTCACCGCATCGACTCTAATACCCTTCTGTTGCATTAGCTCAAAAACATACTTCATCGAAGACATCCTCTTGGCTTCCCCAAAAATGTCCATCATTGTCGTGTATGTGTACTGGTCGTGCTTGAAGCGCTTCAGATTAGAAGCCCAGTTGAAGAAAAGCCAAGCTTTTTCCATTGGAGGGTGAGCTTTGAGCACTTGATTGATCATGAACGAGTCCCATCTTATGGGAAGTTGTTCTAGTTGAATTTGAGCTTGATCCCATGAGAAGTACTTTAGGATTTTGTAAATATCTGAAATGGTTTCCCTCGTGTAGAGCTTTGGCTCTACTACATCTTGGTGGGTTTTAGTCTGTGAGTGTGATTTCACTGGTTTTTTGAAGTTTCTGGGGGATTTGGAGATGGGTTTCCTGGATTTGGATTGATGAAGAGAGTAAATGTAACGATGATTACAAGCTTTTGAGAAGTTTTTGATTCTTCCAGCTGAGTTGTATACTCTATTCATAAATGAGGAAAACAGAGCTCTTCACTTCACAGTTCGCAGTCGCACAAAAATTTTGTTCTTATGAAAAGAGGCGACGGGGGCTGAGAGAAGCTTTAAAACAAAACTTGGGGGTATTGTGGACGCTTATTATAAACATGAGGGACTAAAATGTAATGTTATCTCACAAAGCATCAGACTGATTAACTAGCAGCCTGTAAAAGATATTCAGCAATCAGCAGAAATGAAACAGCGTTGAATGATGAGACCAACATACATATGTGCCAGATAAAGTCAATATCCTTTAATAGATTATCTATAATTATAAATAAACTCCCAACTACAAAAATTATTATTAGTACAGAATAATTTTTTTTTTCTTTCCCTGAGTTGAAACAAGCTCAGAATATCAATGACAGTTCAAGGATGATAAATATTAGATAACTAATCCAAATACAGTTAACAAATGCTTGACGAATTCTCAGGCTTCTTCATGATCCTTTGCAGAATAACAGTCCTTGCATATGTTATATCACGGCTACACTTATCAGCACGTTTCATTAGAACATCGATGGATTCAACAAACCCATCCAAGTTCTTCTTGATCTCGTCCATTCCCAGCATAACCGCCTCTTCATCTCCAACTGTAAGAGCGAAATCTGCATTTCGAAGCAGCGATTGCATGTCGTTTTCCAATTTTCCGACCAGAACACGTATGGTATCCATGTCTTTAATCGTAATGTAAGTACCAGTCCACATGTTAAGGACTAAATCCCTCTGTCCTTTCAATTCAGTCTCGGTACGTTTCCACAGCTGCTGACACCACTTCCCGACTGAACCGATGGGAACGGCCAATGCACCGGCCAATGCCGTGATTACAGGTGGCGCGGCGATAGCGGCAGCCACCACCGAGAAAATAAGCACGGCTACAAATGCAGTAACGAAGAGCACATTGGAAACCCTTCGCCATGTTTTTAGAGACTTCAATTTTCGATCGAATTTCCTCTTTCTTTGTTGCAATTTCTGAAGCATGGAAAGCTGCTGTGTATATACAACCTGAAACAAGTTGAAGAACTCTTCCGAGAAAGGGTCACCAGCTTCCTTAAACCTTTTTAATTCTTCTACTGTTTTAACATACTTCATGCCACCACCAGCCTCGGTTGATTCTTCCTCGAAGCGCTTAACTGCCCATTGAACAATTTTTTGGTTGTTTTTGGCACGCTTGAGGCAATTCTCAAGCGATGTACAGAATTCTAAAGTGTTTATACTATTCTCTAGGTATTCTTCAACTAAATCAAACAAGTCGTCATTGTTCCATATATCTTTATGGTTTTCGAGAATCACCTTGACAACTTGCTGATTCATCTCGAGTAGACATTGAGTGACCTCTCTGAGCGACTCGAAAGACAATGATCTAACCTCCACACCAGAAGCTAGAGTGTCGAGGACTCGGCTAGTTCGCTCGTGTAAGCTGATGTCAAAGGAATGTAAAGTTTCATCCTTTTTACAAGCAGACTCATACAAACTCAGATCCTCCTTAAGCTGAAAATTACTTTGAAGTGGTGGAGATGATTGCAGGGGAGAAGTTGGGTCAGCTTGTGGTGGTGGCAGGGGTGGTGACTTGTCAGTGCCTTTCTTCTTGCTAGATTTTCCTCCCATCATTGTTCTGCTGTAATGCCGATGACAATTGCAAAGGTATCAAGCATCTGAAACAGAAATACACAAATGCCGATAAGTCATTAAGAGAGGACAACTGATTTCTTTACAGCAAGTAAATTTGGGCTCAAAAAACAGCAATCAGAAAAGGAATGCAGATACAAAGCTTACTAAACACATGAAGTAGCGTCAATTTGACGAAGGGTTTATGCAGAACAACAGCTGAATTCGAATCCAGGAAAAAAAAGATCTTTCCTTCACTTGAATGACACAATCAGACTCCTTCAAAGTGATACTAATTGAGCAAACCCCAAGTAATTATACTCAATCTACTGGTGAAAAATTCTTTCAAAATTTGGCTAAGTGTTCCGAAACATAAATGGAATTCCTCCACTTAAACAAAGCAATTAATTACTTTACCAGATCGAAATGAGAAAAGAGCTAAACATTTGATTAACAGCTTGCTTTCACGATAAACCCAGATTGTGATAAAGAGATAAACTTTTGATTAACAGCTTGCTTTCACGATAAACCCAGATTGAGATAAGATTAAATGTACCTGAAATTTAGCTGGAAAAGACTTAGATGATTACTCTGAATTGGACAGCTCCGCTACTAATAAGCTCAAACACTCAAATGAAACGAAACTCAGAAGCTAAGATCTGGTTTGCCAAAGAAGACGATATCTATGATCAAACTTTTTTTTTTTTTTTTAAGTAAAGTGAATTAGTGAACAAGACAATGATAAATGTGAACACAAGGCGACTAGAGAGAGAGAGAGGGTTAAGCTAATAAGAAGAAAAAATGAGTAAGGTAAAGCTTATAAGGAAAAGAAAGGGGTGGACTGGTGGTCAAAGAAAGGTTATTTCCGCGTAGAGAGAAGACCATTTGAAGAGTCTTCACTCTTCACTCTTCTTCTGAACACAAAGACAAACCGAAGATGTTAGACGTATGTCTTTAAAAACCAGAAGAAAGTAAACCACAACTACCGATAACGTGAAAGAAATAATTAATTAATACAAATATATATTTGTTTTAAAAAGGGGCTTTCGTTCAACAAGGTCGTTGTAGTATAGTGGTGAGTATTCCCGCCTGTCACGCGGGTGACCCGGGTTCGATCCCCGGCAACGGCGTTACCTTTTTTGGTTCATCTTTTGGCTTTAAATAGGTTGTAACATTGGCCCAATAAATCGCACTTAAGCCCATTATAGCCCACAATGTTTATGATCTTTTTACGCAAAATCCAAAGTGTATTGGACATATTTTACTCGGTTTTCCTTTCATGAATTAACAAACTAAACCAACCAAACAAAACTTAAACAATGAAAATTTTGTGTCCGCTCAACAAACAACCTTAAGCCGTAGTTACGAACATCAAACTTTATTAGCAAATCGAGTTTCGCTAACAAAAAAATTAGTTCATGACGAAGATCGAAATTCTTTTCTTTCTTTCTTTTTTTTAAAAAAGAAAAAAGAATGACCTAATAATTCCTCCGTCTTTAATTAATTATCGTTTTTCCTATATAAATTACATAAAAAAACGAAAGTTAGTTAGGGATTAATTGGACAAAACGAATCTAAAACCCTAATTAATAATTTAATCATGGTGTTGTAGTTTAATTAGTTGAGAACAAGGTAGGGAGTCTTGAGTTGAGCTTGAGTTAGCCTTATCCTCTCCACAGAAAGTAATGAATTAGAATTGTTGATTTGCTTTAACTTTAGTTGATATTGCTTCCTGCGCTTTTCTTGCTTCCTTTTCCCGGGACCTTTGCCATGAAACTTATGACAAAACACCTGATAAGCTTCCTTTGGAGCCAATTCTCGTCCAAATTCATCCCTTCTCTCGATACGAATATCCTTAAATCTTCTTTCATCATCATCATCATCTACCATTAGTTTCTTTTTCTTATTTATGTCTCCATCCCATGATGATTCTTCGAGAGTAAGCGCACCTCGGTCTTTAAGCAAACTTAATGCACCAGACAACCCTTTTCCTATTGCACCCTCACGAATACCGGCATCATCGTACCAGAATATTTCCTCCTTAGCCTTCTCTTCCTTTCCTAAGGATTCCTTCTCTTTAAACTCCGTTCTTTATTCTTCAGTACTATAGCAGCCTGATAAGATCGATCTTCTTCCCAGACAAGACGAGACGAGCAATTGGATGAAATTAGGATTGTTGTCTTATATTGAGATTCTTTTTGTTAAGTTTAGTGATACACGATCTAGTTAGGAGAGACTAAGTAAAGAGAATTAGAGACTAGAGAGCAAGAACCAGAGCTTGTTTAAGATCTAAACAAAACTGTTTAGAGAACATACATATATATATATATATAGTATTGAAATCCTAATCCTAACTAGACTAAGAATAACATAGATTCCTAAAGTGATAAAACCTAGAACAAATAGGAATTATAAACTTATAAACCCTAAAACAAAAAGAAATTGGTTTTAAATTAAATAGGAAACCAACTAACTGGAAGAAGCTTCTATGGGTTTATTCTTATTCTTATTCCTGCATTTATTCTGCCATCTGTGATGTTACAGAATGCTTCATTCTAAAAAAGCTTTCAATAAACTCATTCCCAACTCTGGAACCAGCCAGCTGATCAACCAAACAATTCCATCAGAAAAAATGTTTCATTCTAACAAAAAGCTTTCAGAAAAAACTCATTTCCCACTCTATGTCGGTAAAAAAAAACAGCAGATCAAGAAATTTTAACTGCAGCACAGAAAGAAAATACTCAAGGTGGCATTATCAGTAATATTTTTTCACTCAATTGACAGGACACTATAACTTAGCATCCAACAAAACCTTACGGGAAACAATTCTAACTTTTCTATTCTGTTCTACAACAAAGCATTTGCCATTATATAACACTTATCAACTAAACACGTTTTCAATTTTGCCTATAAGCAATGTAATAAGTTAAAGCATACAATGGTGCAGCCTTCTCCTGATCGAATCCAACCAACGCCTCCTCAGCATCTCTCTTCAGTTTCTCCGCAAACTCTTTCGACTTTTCGATCCCCAATAACTTAGGATAAGTAGTTTTGTCGGCAACCAGATCCTTTCCAGCCGTCTTTCCCAATTCCTGAGACGATTTTGTTACATCCAGTATATCATCAACCACCTGGAACAATAACCCGATATACCTCGCGAATTTCCGCAAGTTCTCGACTTCTTCATTGTTTCCTCCACCCATTATCGCCCCTAAAACGACGGAAGCCTCTAATAAGGCTGCCGTTTTATGGACATGAATGAATTCGAGGTGTTCGAGACCGACGTCGGTCATTCCTTCACTGGTTATATCCACAACTTGGCCAGCCACGAGTCCTTCAGTTCCGATGGACTTAGCTAATTCCCCGACTGCCCGTAAAATCCGGGCAGGGGATACATTTGGGGTAGCTACAGCCATGTGTTCAAAGGCAAAGGAAAGAAGAGCATCACCTGCCAAAACGGCGACGTCTTCACCGAAAACTTTGTGATTGGTTGGTTTTCCACGGCGGAGGTCGTCGTTATCCATACAGGGGAGATCGTCGTGGATCAAGGACATGGTGTGGATCATCTCCACCGCGCAGGCTGCCGGCATCGCCATAGATTCCACGCCACCGACGAGCTCGCAGGCGGCGATGCATAACATCGGCCGGACCCTCTTACCGCCGGCGAGGAGGGAGTACCGCATCGCTTCGTGGATTGTTTTGGGTTCCCGGAGTGGAACAGCGGCGTTTAGAGCTTCGTTGACGGAAGTCGCTTTTTGGATCATGTAAGACTTGAAATCAAAAGGGGCTGCCTTTAAAGTTTCTTTCTCTTCTTCTTTGGTGAGAATTGCCGCGATTGAAAATCGTCTGGATTGTGCCCTTTTGAGAGAATCGAACAGAAACACAGATGGGTAGTGATTGAATTGAGGAGAAGACAACGATCTGGATCTGCTAGCTTGGTTAAACACAGAACAGCCATGAACCCAGGATGAGCTAAGATTCACTAAAGCCATTGTTTTTCTGGGTTTATCTGATTTGTGTATTCAAAAAATTCGCAGCTTTAACACTAGAAACAAACAAATAAATGGAGGGTCGATGACGATGTTAAAGTAGAGCAGCTCCACAACAACAGATAAGAAATGGGGAATTTTTCATTTTTTTTTCCCCTTAAATGCTGGATAATAAATTAAGGAACATTATTAATTTTTTCCAAGTGGAGTCTAACTCTTAAGCATTATATCAATTCAAAAGGGATGGATGGGATTTTATAGATGGAGAAAAAACGTTTTTGTGTGATTTCTTATGATGATGGATTGGATATGGGTTCTTGTCTCTTTGTCTTCGCTATTGGCCTATCATGTGATGCCACGTTGACAAAAACATGTGCTTCGCACCGTCTGAAACAGTTGAAGATTACAAGTTCGGTCAGAAATCTATCTTTCAATTTCCCCAAACGTCAACTAATGTTTTAATGTCCAGGAGGACATTGCAGACTACAATTCATTCAGCCAATGAATGCTTCATATTTTGGGAAGGCATTTTACACTCTTTAGGGACTGCCCCCACTTTGAAAACTTTGTCTGACCCTTATTAGATTGTGGACTTAATTTCTGAAACACTGGTAGTGGTAATTGGGTAAATTACGAGAAAAATTACAGCAGTGAAATTGATATTTGTCTATGAAGTAGATGAATAAAATAAAAGGGACTTCTACTTCATTGAAGAAGACATGATTACTAGAGATACCAGTGTGATTCTCAGTATTCAATATGCCAAAAACTAAGTTCAAGTGAGACAAATAGTGGTTGGTGATCCCCATAAATACAATTAAATACTAATGTCTAAAAAAGTATTCTTCGACCTAACAATATTCCTAGAATCATTGCTAGAGGGAAATGCCAAAACCCCTCGGATCTGTCGAGCACAAAAACGAAAAAGCATCTCCATGTCAAATGCAATCTTCTTTCTATATTTGGATTTCACTTCTGGTACAAGAACACAAAACTGAAGACAAAGAACCCAGCCATCTGTAGAAAACAAAATTGATGTTAACAGCCAAATAGGGTGATGAGAAGGAGTTTTAGACACAGACAGAGACAGCAAATATATTACCGTAACAAAGGAAGCTCCATAATAAGGGAAGGCGGTGGTAATAAACCTCTCATATTCATTGTGATTATAAGGTCTTACAGGACTCTGCAGTTTAAAGTATTTCAATTATCAGTAGGTAGAATAGAAACAATAAGTTGTTATGAATTGATGGATCTAAGAAGAATTAACTTAAAATTTGTCAAGTTTTTGGTTCATGAAGTTAGGTCTTACCTGTTCAGAAAGAGATAAGCTTGTGTAGCCTAGCTTGTGATATTCAACCTTAAACTGGAAAACCCCATAGACATCAGGCACCTTAAATGATGCACGATAAAGACCCTGCAAAATCAGATAGAATATGATCAGGAATGTCAATACGACTGGAATGGAAAAATCACAATTCACAAGTACTTGTGCTCAATTTGATATGATACCTTTTGGTCACTTGAAAGGGTTTTCAGCACATAAGGGGTCATCAGGTAGAACTGAACCTGAACATCATCGGCAACATAAGGTTCCCAGCTCTTTCCAGACCATTCATATATCTCAACATAGAATTCCTGCAACGAAACAATATTAGATACGCAGTAATGCACCAAATTTTACCACTTGTAAATAATGACAGAAATTACCAGGTCATCTTTAATCCTATACATTGTAGGCTTCTCTGATTCCCCAGATTTGTGGTGTCGAAGATTAATAGCCTGGAGTGAGTATATGATTCAGTATTACACGACAGGATTATAAACAATGAAGTAGAAAGCTTTCAGATATCTGTAGCTTCTCATTTTCCCTTTGAATTCTGTCCAGTGGATGAAAAAGATGAAACAAAAAAGAAACAAAATTTGGGGCCCTAAATTCTATCCTCACCTTTAGATGGCCCCTTTCATGGAAGATCCATTTACTAAGTTCGGCCACAAACTGTTCATTACCGGATTTCTCATACCTGTTACCACAATATCATGCACATTTGTTATAAGTTTCTACGATGGTAACAGCACAACGAGAATTGAAAAGGGCGTTCTTTTTTAGCTCACAAGACGAGCCCATCAGCAGCATAGAAAGGAAAAAGAAGTAAAGAAAGATCCCCTTATCCAACAATAACTGATATAACCAGAAAACAGATAAGCGCTTCACTCACTTATTGTGGTTTCCAGCTCTCTGCACACCTGATCTGAACAATCTGCATAGCATAAAGATGTTAATTTTAGTAACAAGAAAAAAAGATGGAACTCTAAA
Organism: Rutidosis leptorrhynchoides; assembly: GCF_046630445.1. NCBI lineage: Eukaryota > Viridiplantae > Streptophyta > Magnoliopsida > Asterales > Asteraceae > Rutidosis > Rutidosis leptorrhynchoides. The sequence goes on along the minus strand of NW_027266461.1, from coordinate 44,557 downwards.
TCAAAAGAATACCATGGCCCCCACTACATACCTGTTGCTAAACATTTCTAAAGAGCCCGTGATCATTACTCTAGCATTATTCCTAGCCTGTATTATAGGGAAAAAGTAGCTTAGTTTCATATGTGGTTCTGACACCAGCCTATGTAAGAGTGGTTTGTGAACGCAAGAGAGAGATATATAGCTTACCTGCATAATCGACACTAATGAGATACCAGAGCCAGTAAGAGAGGGAGGGTGTGACAACTTAGAGCTTGGGTTAGCTGAATAAGCTGAAGGAGAGGCTGAGAGTGCTTTCACAACCTATAGGAGATGTCACAATCAACAAGAACCAGTCGATGAGTAAATCGAAATAACAGCATAACGTCACACTATATCGATTATAAGACTTTCACATTTTCAAACTAACAGAACAACTAACACTCATCTGCTTGACCTTACCAGGCTATTAGCTGCATTTAGGGAATGTGCAATGCCTCTGAAAAGCACAGGAGCCTGTTTATACGAAAAACAAAGAAAACAAACCATTTGTCATAATACTGCTCAAATTAACATTACAACTGTTGACGTCTGATAATAGATGCAATTTACCTCTAACTGACCTGAATTCCATTTTTTCCTAGGATAACATCAGATTGGATAAAATCTTCCCCAACGATCAATGTGTGATCGCCTTCCTTCTCGGAAACTGCGTAGCTTCCATGATCAATCACCACAGCGGAGTCATCCTAGAGCATTTTGAAGATAAGAACACATTCAAAATGAAAAAGAAGCATATAATTATTTGATCAATTGATCATTTACCAAAAACCACAGACCTCATCGAAATCGACACCAAATTCCTTTGCAATGCCCCTGATCAAATCAGAAGCTGAAGCATCAGCTGCTAAGATCAAGTCGTGCCCCGAGTCAACGAAGTCAAGCACAGCTTTCGAATCCAACGAACCTCCAAATTCTACACAGAAAACATCAAAATAGTCACATCTTAACACCCTCGGAAGATTTTTATTCGAACAAAGCGAAAACATGAATACAACGTACGTTGAGTGGAAGGAGAGAAGAGAATGAGCCCATCGTAGAGGTAATGCCCATATCGGTGTAGAGACAGAGATGAGTCGGCAGCGAGCTTAAATTCTAGATCATATCCCCGCGTTTTCAGTGAGTTGAAGAAGGTAGAGTGAGAGGATCTGAGGTACAAGTCGTCGAGCAGAACCAAGACTTTGCGGTGCTCCTTGGTTTGGGGATCTGATTCGAATGCGAGAGTTGTTATTGACAAATAGAAAAGTGTGATCGTCGTGAACAAGATCCAGAGATCTCTTGAATTCGCCATTGCGTTTTGAGTTTCTCGATCGATCAGTGAGTGTGAAGTTGTAGTAAACTAGTATTAGGCCGATACGATGCAAATTGCAAGCAAGGGAGAGGTTTCGCTGAACGAAACGTTTCGAATGGGTTTGGGCCTAAGTTCATGGGCTATGACATTTTAAGAGTGCTTGTTTAGTTCATTTCAGCCTCTTTTTGTGGAATTTGTCGAGTTTTTTAATCTTTTTCTCCGATCATCTGTTCTCATTACACGATTTTCTGCTGATCAATAATCAGTTTCATGCCCCAGAGCGAATAAAGGCTGGATTTTTGGTAAGATATGAGCTTAAATGCTGGGATATCTTTTGCAAGATTTTTTTTTATTACCGGCATACCAGCTGTTTGATGAAATGCTTGAATGAAAGAAATTCTTGGTGACTTAACAACAATTGTGTAAGACTTTTGAATATACATGGTTTTTTAACTGCGTAGTGAAAGTTAAAATCGATGGCTGACGCTAAAGGTGGTGATGAAGTGAGAAATAACCAGTTGGTGGATGCACGAGCTCGGAATATTAGTCACAATGTGAGGTGTACTGAGTGTGGCAGTCAGTCAATTGAAGACTCACAAGCTGATATTGCCATTCTCCTTAGAAAGGTAAAAACCACTTCTTTTTTCATTTAATTTCTTATTCAACCGTACTGAAAAAAGGGATTCAGCTTTATGTTACCTTGATCAGCTCAACATTATGTTTATGAGAATGAGGGAGTTAGAGTAGTGTTGTCGAGTTGTAATCCATTGGCACTAGTAAAAAGTTCATGCTTTTTTCCATTGTTTTTTAGTTTCTCACCATGTGATACGATGTTGAACTGGGGCAATCATTTATAGCAGGAAGCATCAAGTTTTCATTTGACTCAGAGTTTGGAAATAAACGACATCTAAATTCTATTATGCACATTTTGAGAGCATCTTAACTCTAAATTATCTAAAGCTGCATGTGTTGATGGTTTGATCTTCCTAAAGTGCTTCATATGTGTCATTCACTCCTTTTTGTTGCTCTTTTTCACCCTCCCGTGGACTGGGTCTGGACTCAGATGGATGTATATTCGATTGGTTTATGAGAATTGATGCTTATTCTCTAATCCACTTAGCCTCTCATGATTCCTAGGACTTTCGTTGCCTTCCACTTAGAACTATACAATTAGTGGGTGTGAATAGCTTTTACTCCAAGGATGGTTTAATATAGATAAGAAAGTTCATATTACCATTGCTCTTCTTATAAGGTGTATTGGTTAGAGATAATACTGACAGTGCTTGTTGTATGCCTTTTCAGTTAATACGTGATGAGATTCGATCCGGTAGATCTGACAAGGATATCTACAAAAAACTCGAGGATGAATATGGGGAGACAGTTCTCTACACCCCTAAGTTCGATATGCAAACAGCAGCTCTTTGGCTATCTCCGGTCAGTTAGCCTTAAACACATCCTTAACTCATGATTAATCCTTTCGTGCATTTACATTAAATTCTATCGTAAATTTCGGATTCAGATTTTATGCGCTGGTGCTGCTACTGGAATATGGGCATACAGCAAGCACAAGCAAAGGACTAACGTACACATCATGGCTCTAAATCTTGTTAGAGCAGTTCCATTGACCCCAAAAGAGAAGGAAACCATGTTAGACATCCTAACACCTCCTCCTTCACAAAGAGGCTCCCTTTCATCTTCGTGGAGAACTTGGCAGCTTGAGAGGCTAAAATATTATAAACCTTAGTTTGTTTCCTTACTGTTATGTATTTATAGCCCCCAACTGTCATGTTTATGACTTTCATTATCTAGTTATCTCAATTCAACTCATTTTCTGAATAGCTTGACATTTGCAGGGTTTATCCCTGAATAAGGTTATTAAGGTAGGTAGCTACTGAGCGGAAGATAGTTATTATTTTTGTCCAATGTGTATGTGTGCATCCCATGTTCATTTCCTTTCTAGATAGATGATCGATAAAACACAACACAAAGAATAATGAGTCCATTATCTCGTTCTAAAATCATTTTTACTTGAACATATATTTGATGGCTTTCATGATTCCGAAGGCTATGACGTGGTGACCTTCCACAGAAATAAATTGTTGTTATTCTTTTGTGAAATGCTTAGTGATAATGACCATCTTTTAATTGAGAAGTAAAGCTATTTTATCAAGGGGAAGTTGTTCAACGTTTAAGAGTTCGTAAAGTTAAAGAATCGAATTTGTTTTCCTCATTAAGGAAGAGTTTAAAGAATATCTCAGATTATTGCTGATTATATATTTTCGTATCTAATCGTTAAGTATGAGTTATTTAGACATGTGAAATCCACAAGTATCATTAAGTATGAGTTATCTAGACATGCAAAACTAATAAATATTGTCAAATATGAATTATTTAAACGCATGAAATGTGTAGATACTTTTTAGGTATGAGTCATTTAGACGTGTATGTATAGAAGCAGGAGTGCTTTACCTTGACAAAACTTTGAAATTATTAGCCATACCTAAATCTGATTATCTGAATGTGTAGCAAATGATTCAAACCTAAATGAAAAAAGAATAGTACAACACCATATGATGCCCTTTGACATAAAAGTTTCACAAGTCAGCGTTCTTAGAAAGCAACATGTTTTCTGTGACATAAATCCTATATAAGTATATCCCTATACATTACGGCCATAACAATATTAAAGCCCACAGGGCTACCAAAACCAGATAGATAGATAGATAGATACTGCTTATAATGCTATTTTCATCAGCAAGCAAATATAAGACAGACGAGTCCTCAATAATTGCAGAAAATCTCTCTTTACGTTCTGTGTGGCCTTTTCTCAAACAGGTTAGCTTCCTTCTGATTCTGTCGTTGATTCATTTCTTAGTTTTTTCTTTGTATCTCCGTTGTTATATATCTATATATATACCCCGATAGTACTGTAATCATCTGTTCCAAAGGCAATTTGGATTTCTTCGCTGCGTCTTTTTAGGGTTTAACTCGAGAAAAAGAGGACATTTGCACAACAATTAAGTGGAATTCGATTCACCCGTTTAAACAATACCATATAATTGATTTTTCCGATGTTCTTGATGATTTATCATCTGGCTTGAATTATTTGGTGGATCGCTATATATGATTTCACTCTAAATTCGTAACAACTGTTTATGGCGGAGTTAAATACGACGACGATCGAATTTAATTTCTGAATATTTCTTTGAATTGTAGGAGCTATGATTCGACTTTTTAAGGTGAAGGAAAAGCAGAGAGAACTTGCTGAAAATGCAAATGGAGGGCCTCCTGTTAAGAAGCAATCTGCTGGCGAGTTGCGACTTCACAAAGGTTTTTCTATTGCATCCTTAGATTTATCCTCTGAAAAGAACTTGCTGTGTTTGTAGTTTTTCAATGTCTATATGTATCTGAGTCTTTGGCCTTTGAAAGCTACGTAGAAGAAAGTATGAACATTTGAATGAATTTAGGTATGGTAAAGGATACTTTACTGTGAGCTTCACTCCATCCGAACAAAGACTTAAAGAACTTGTAATGTTTGGATCAAGCTCTTTATTCTTGATTTTACTTCCTAAAGCTATTATAATTATATTTCATGGGGCCTCTTGCAGATATAAGTGAGCTGAACATGCCAAAATCATGCACCATTTCATTCCCTAATGGCAAGGACGATTTGATGAACTTTGAGGTTTCAATTAAACCTGATGAAGGATATTATTTGTAAGAGAGATTTCCTTGCACCCAAATACTTTCATAATTTCTTTGTGGAAATAAACTTTTGCTCTATACATTGATCTTGAAATGCTTATGTGATGATTGCCTATCATTTAATTGTTTACTCGGCTCAATTTTTATCACAGAGGTGGTATGTTTTTCTTCTCTTTCCAAGTCTCGCCCATTTATCCACATGAAGCACCCAAGGTCAAGTGCAAGACTAAGGTAATTTTCTCCTCATTTACAATTTTTGTTTTTGGAAGGTAATCTTCTCCTCATTGCACCAGTTATAAATAAGTCCCTTTTTTGTACATAACTTGCAAGGTCTATCATCCTAATATTGATCTGGAAGGAAATGTTTGCCTCAACATTCTGAGAGAAGATTGGAAACCTGTGCTGAACATAAACACAATCATCTACGGTTTATATCATCTGTTTACGGTACGTACCTGGTAGATTGACTTTTATTCATGACAAAGTTTTCTTTGAAACTTGCTCATTATTGTTTCTCTCGTTCCAAATGTTTGTAGGAACCAAATTGTGAGGATCCCCTTAATCACGATGCTGCTGCTGTGTTGAGAGATAACCCCAAGATGTTCGAGTCTAATGTGAGGCGGGCAATGACCGGTGGTTACGTGGGACAAACCCATTTCCCAAGGTGTATGTAGCTATTTGGCTACACAAATGAACAAGGGTTGTACAACTTTATCATTTACAAATCAAAACTACCCCGTGACTGTTGCTGGAGCATTTGTATGTTACTGTATCGCTTTTGAGTTGTTTTGGAACTCAGATAGATTGATGCTAATTCTTCTTACCGGTACTTGAATCAAAATGATTGTGATTTTTTTAAAGAAGTATTGCATTTGTTGGCTGTAGGGGCAAAAATTTTAGATTTTCAGAGTTTACTTTCTGTTTAGCTGGTTATATATGATTGAGGTGAAGTTTTCTTAGACAGGAACATCGACAACAATGTCGAAGAGAGTCACTTTAATGTTAGGTTGTGGCCTAAGCTCAAGACCAATTCAAAATATACTTATATCAAATCTTTAAAATACTCCTTCCGTTCTAAATTAGATGTTAATTTAGTAAATTTCATACAAATCAAGAAAACATGTTTATAAGTTTATTTTTCAATATAATTGTGATTATACAGGCTAAAAAATCTTTATGAAAGATATGTGAGTGAAGATGGTGAAATTGGTGGGGGAGAGTGTATGGGGGACATGAGGGTGAAGATGGTGAATTTGATGAGTGTATAGTGGAAAAATATAATTAATGTTCCTTAAATTTGTTAAAATTTGCATTTAATTTAGAACAAAAAATTATGTTTATATTAATATCTAATTTGAGACGGATGGAGTATATCGTAGAAAAAAAGAATCTTTCAAATATCAAATCCGAAAGAAATCCCGAATGGAAATTCTTGTCCACCTGGAAGTGCTCCCTATAATTGTTCATCATTAACTAATGCACTACAAGTTGCGATTTGCTAAACAAGGCTACAACTAGAAGAAATATGCTAAACAATGCTACCAGTCAGCAAGCCTACAACTCGGAATGTGTTAAACAATCTTACAAGTCGGGATTTGCTAAACAAGGCTACAAATGTGATAAACAATTCCACAAGTCGGCAAGTATTAAACAACATTACAACTCGAAAACAAGCCTACCACTCGGAATGTGTTAAACAATGCTACAAGTCAGGGTTTGCTAAAGAAGGCTACAACTAGAAGAAATGTGTTAAACAATGCTACAAGTCAGCATGTATTAAACAAGACTACAACTCGGAATTTTTAAAAAAAGTCTACAACTCGGAATGTGTTTAACAATGCTACAAGTCGGGATTTTCTAAACAATATTACAACTTGAAGAAATGTGTTAAACAATATTACAAGTCGGCATGTATTAAACAAGACTACAACACGGAATTTTTTAAATAATCCTACAACTCGAAATGTGTTAATAAGGCTACGGCCGGGATGTATCAAACAAGCCTACAACTCGTAATGTGTTCAGCAACGCCACATGTCGGGATGTTTAAATAAGCCTACAACTCAGAATATGTTCTATAATTAGGCTACAAGTCGGAATACTCGGATCAAGCTAGGGAATTCTTCTTTCATTGTAGGTGTAAAAAGGCATTTCAGTTCAGTTAATCAAGATTCTAGAATGTCAAAACACGCAGTTAAAATACAGCCAAGTAAACTGTAACTTGAATAAAGAACATATGGTCTTTAGCACAGACTTGTGCATTTACTTTTCGCTTCAGAAAGTTGAAAAACTAAACATCAAATTGATCGTGAAAGTGTAAAACGATTCGAATTAGTGATCTTAGAATTTCATGCGTTTTCTACATTTATAGAAAAAAGTGAACAATCATTCATTCCCAGATTCCCTTATGATTCCTAATCAAAGATATATCTTATAAATTCTGTCTCTTTCACAACGCTTCCTTGCAATACTGAAAAAGTAAATACATTTTCTTCTCTGTAATATCTCTAATTCTATTCACAATTAAGATGATCATGATCAGCTTAAGTTTTCACTAATTATTCCCTCTCACCTGGATTATGCCTTGCCGGCTAATGATTTTCATGGCCGCAACAGGGGGATCATGTTCGGTTACGACATTGGCATCTCAGGAGATATGTTTTTTTCTTTTTAAGTTGACTGGCTCAACCAAATTAACACATCACTCAGCAAGCACAGCTTCATTTTTCAACACAAGAGAAAGAAAATGAAGGGAAAAAACTTAGGTACGCTTCCTTACGTACGCTACGTACGCTTCTCTGCTTTAAACGGTTGTACGTTTGACCAACAGTACAACTGTTTAAAGCAGAGAAGCGTACGTAGCGTACGTAAAGAAGCGTACGTAAGTCTTGCCCAAAATGAAGAAACTAGAGTGAAGAAGAAGATAGAGAATTAAAGAAAGAAAGAATATTGAGTGAAGTAAGGGCATCGAACTGAACATTATCACTACTTATATATAAAGATCGCAATAGGAAGGACATGCAAATTATATTCATTTAATTTACAATTGAATTCCAATTGCCCGTCCGTTGGAACAAAAATCCGTAACTTTAAAAATTATTAATTTAAATATATAATATGAAAAATTATATAATAATTATTTGTATTAAACATTATTAAACATATGTCAAATATTATATTAAAAGGAAATTATTTTAATTTTATATCGATTATAATTATTTTGATTTTATTTCAAAATCTACGATCCTATTAAAATTAAAAATTTATTTCGTTTTCAAAAATAAAAAATATAACAAAAAATAAAAGTCATATGTCAAGATTTATTTTGATAATAAAATTTATAATTCATCTAATCAATATAATTGTTCCTATTTTTTAAAAATAAGATATGTCCGATTTAGTTAGGAAAATGAAAAAAGAATATAGCGGATTTTTATTAGGAATAACAGTTTGACAAAAAAAATTAGAAAAATATATATATTGATTAGAAATATTTTTTCTAAATAATATGTCCATTTTAATTAGAATAGGAAAAAATAATAAAATGAATTTTAATTAGAAAAAATTATTTAATAAAAAATTAGAAAAATAAAATATATAGTGTATTATAATTTTATTAAGAATAAATTTTTAAAATAATAGATAGGAAAAAAATTCATGTGGAAAATTTAATTCGCTAAAAAAAATTATGAGTCGAAATTAATTCGAAAATAAAAAATATATATGTACATATATGCATATATATTTATATGTGTCCGTTTTAATTATGATGAATGAGAATAGAATTTATAGATAATAAGTTTTTAATTAGTAATAAAATTATTATATTAAAAAAAGATAATTTATAGGATTTTATTAAAAATTATTATATAATTATTGTGTTTTAATTTTTTAATTAGAAAAAAAAAATATTATTAATTTAAAATTATAATTTAAAATCTAATTAAACTCAAAATTTTAAAATATATATTAATTATTATTCATTAATAATAAAACGTTATATGTCGAATATTAATTTGATAATAAAATCTGTAATTAAATTTATAATTGAAACAGATTTAAAATTAAAAAAATTTCGCTATTCTATATAAAATTTGAAATACTTTTCGGTTGTCCTAATCATTTCCTATAGCAGACGAACATGTAAAGCCACTACTATACTTGAAACACAAAAATATTTAGCTAAATTACACCCTCAACACACAAATTCACGTGATTAATGAACTCACTCGCTCGTGAAAAACTCTTTAATTAATGATTTTGTTGCCTTCACTGAGCCTCCTTCAACTAATAATTGGATCTGAAAAGCCCAACTAGTAAACGGGCACAAAAGTTTCCATTACGCGGCATGCTCGTTTGCTTGTGAAATGTGATATTTGACCCAACCATATAATTTTATTTTATTTTTTAATTTCCCAACCAGTACCATATAATCTCTTCGGTATATTTCAAGAAATGAAAGTTGTAAATCTTAAAAAAATAATAAATAATAAAAAAATTTATTTATTTATCCATCATTTATTATTTAAAAATAAAAAATATTTATTTAAAATAAAAAATTAATTAAAATAAATATATAGTTTAAAAATATATTGATTTCATAAAAATATATTTAAAATAAATCAAAATAAAACTTCAACGAAAAGATTGTATAATAGCCCATATAGGAGATAATTTAATCAAAATTTTACTACTCATAATAATAAGAAGAAGGATTTGTTTGTTTTAATAAGATAGAGATAGTATAATAATGAAACCCCACGTGGTTTCCCGCGGCAATTAAGTAATGTAAATTAGACAAAGAAACAAGAAGGCCCAACCGTGGGTCACGCAACCTGTGAGTTTTGTACCACACGTGCGATTTGTGGTTGTTGCCTTGTCGCCTTTCTACCTTTAGCTGGATCCCCACGTGCCCCAACATAATACCGCCTCTTTTATATATAAATTTTTAATACAATCTATTTATATTTTAAAATTTGGTTTTAAAACGAATTCATAATTTTTCGTAGATAGACAAACGTCATAATTATTGGATCACGTTTTGGTCCGCACAATTCTCTCCTTTAATTAACGACGACACCTGTATTTTTATATTATCAAAATGCACCTTGATAATGCAACTTGAACTCTTCATTATTATTTTTTTATTATTAATTCAATTTCTTAATAATTTATTGTTAATGATAATAAACGAATAAGTATTTTATTCATCTAATCTAATCCAAAGACCGATGAGAGCTAGAGGCTGGTGAATCAAGGCGTGAACTGGGAAAGCAAATTAGCTGATCGAGTCGAGCCGATCACCATATAAAGTTGACCATATCGATGGGACCCACGTTCACGTGTGGTATGAGGTCCAACTTGATCCGTCAAGCTCCATGTGGTCCCCATAAGCCATGGTCGGCTGGCGCCGTGGCGGTGAAGTTTTAATTATGCTAGTATAACATTATTTGTAATACTGTATTATTAATTCAGTATTTCAATTTCATTTTTGTAGATTGCAGTAACTAATTTCATTTTTAATTGATAATACTATTGGCATGCAAGTTATTCGATAAGTATTAGCTTAGCATGCACATTAATTATTTAATTATCACGACTCATTACCGTGTGGAGCCGACTAGCGTAGCCGAGAAGAGATAGCCTCCTTGAAAAATCAAAAGCGTTTTTTCAATTGTGGGGCGTACTATTTGGGGCCACAAAGTTTCTATGGCCCATCCCATCATATCCGTATAAACTTTCATTTTTCGCTCAGTTGAATCGTAAGAAAAATATGAAGAGAAAAATAAAGACTAAAACTTCCATCCCTCCTCCTATAATCGGAGGGTCTACAACCTTCAACAAAATAGAATGTGACATATAATATCTATGTATTTTTGAAACTTTTTCATATAAGGATACGTTTGGAGCTCAATATTTTCGTTTTCTTAAATATTCTTTTATAAAAAATTCACCAATAAATTATACAATAATATAAATAAAAATAGATTATATATTTTTATCTCAAAATATTATGATAGAAATTTTATTAACAAATTTAAAAGAAAAATGGAGTCCAAAACGTGTATTTAAGTTAAAAAAAAAATTAAATTGATACATATTACATGACACATTCTCATTTGTTGTAGGTTGTAGACCCTATAGCAAGAGAGAATGCATCTTGGATTCGGTTTAAATCTATTGTTATGTGATTTTTAAATCAATAATTTAGATAAAGAGATTAGTTAAAGAATAGATCTTTTAAAAATCAATAAATGATGTTTCGTTTCATTTCGTCTCGTCTAAGCAATTTATGGAGTGATGTCAGTGGGTAGGAAGGCTGAGAAGAGTCAATAATGGAGATGATGAAATTACTACTCCATGAATGAAGAAAGAAAGAAAGAAAGAAAGATGCCATTTACTACTGTAAGTTAAATAAATAATACTCCACCTTTCACTGACAATCATGTGCAAAAGTTTTAGGACTGCTGACTCTTTACTACTGACATATATTCTCACTCGACTTCTTAAAAAGAGAATCACAATTTTAACGACCAAATTCTATAATTTAGGACTAAAATGATCATTTCTCATAGTTTAGAGGACTTACGTGGTGTTTCACTTTTTCAACGGAGTGTGTGAAAAAGCAGACATGGGAGAGAGAGAGAGAGAGATAAATAAGAAAGCAGCAAACAAAACTTCTTCAATAGAAGAAACAATACATTACTTGCTTCAGAGAACGATCCAGCGAGGTAGAGAGAAAAACCCCTTCAAGAGAGAGTAAGAGAGAGAGAGATCGGAGAACTGGTGGCTGGCGTTGGATTGATTGATTGTTTGACTGTAATTTGCTAATAGAGATGACGGGAGCTTCTGGGAGATTACCGACATGGAAGGAGAGAGAGAACAACAAGAGGAGGGAGCGAAGGAGAAGAGCCATAGCTGCTAAGATATACACTGGACTTAGAGCTCAAGGCAACTTCAAGCTTCCAAAACACTGTGATAATAATGAAGTCTTGAAAGCACTCTGTAATGAAGCTGGTTGGATCGTCGAAGAAGATGGAACTACTTATCGCAAGGTCTCAATTCTCTTACGATAACATACCTTTTTAAATTCATTTCCTCATCTGAATTATAGATCTAATATGCTGCATATGAATTGAGCTTCATCCACTTTGACGTTGATTTTGATATTCAATTAATCGTCTAGTTTGGATCGTGGAAATTGGACAAGTTTGCTAGAAAAAAGCAGATTGATGTTATGAGTTCTCTTTCCCTTTTGGGCGAATCATCATCGATGATTCATCAAGTTGTATTATGAATCGTTTGAGTCAACAAAGCATTTATTTTTCCTGGCTTTTAAGATCTACAATTATTTGTTCGAAATGAATTTTGGGAATTTGCTGGCTACTTATGTTGAAGTCCGCTTTCAATTAAAAAAACACTATGAATTTCATTATGATCCTTTAAATTGAGCTGTCTTTGGATTCAGTTCTTCTGCATTTTGTTTCAATTCATTCACTTTATCTGACTGCTCTAGTTAATATGTCTTGTAACAGGGATGCCGGCCACCACCATGTGACCTTCCCGGAGCTTCAGGAAATGTTAGTACGTGCTCTTCCATACAACCAAGTCCTCAATCCTCAAGTTTTCCCAGTCCAGTACCATCTTACCACGCCAGTCCGACTTCATCCTCATTCCCAAGCCCGAATCGCTATGAGGGAAGTAATCCATCCACATATCTTCTCCCATTCCTACATAACATAGCTGCAATTCCAGCCAACCTAAGTCTTCCACCTCTCAGAATATCTAATAGCGCTCCGGTAACCCCTCCGCTTTCTTCTCCTACATCAAGAGGTTCGAAACGGAAACCCGATTGGGGATCCCTTAATGTATCCTTAAATGCGTTTCGCAATCCGATATTTGCCGTCTCAGCCCCGTCGAGTCCTACACGCCACCATCATCTTACGCCTCCGATACCAGAATGTGATGAGTCAGATGCCTCCACTGTGGACTCTGGCCGCTGGGTTAATTTCCAGTCAGGGGCAAATTCGGTAAATGCAGTTACTGCTCCGCCTTCGCCAACTTTCAATCTTGTCAAGCAGAAAGTGGTCAACGGGCACGGAGACGCGGCGTGGGGGGCAGTATTGGAGAAGGGGAGAACCTCAGAGTTTGAGTTTGAAAATGGCAGAGTGATGGCATGGGAAGGGGAGATAATTCACGAAGTTGGAGCTGACGATTTGGAGCTTACACTTGGAAATGGAAAAGTGCATGCATAAGCATTTAAACGCCAAAGCACGCTCCAAAATCGGTATCCCCGTGTTTTAAGTATTATTATGTACAGTTAATTTCTCCTGGGCATTCAACTGAATTATGAATCTGTCATGTATCCATTCTCTTATCAAGTACCTTATTAGGCAAGGCTTAAGCTGGAATTGGATAGTTGTCCCCAAGTTTTCATACGAAGGGACAATTAGGAAGGGTTATATGTGCACTTCCTTCTATTGTTGATGCCTAAAAAGTAGTAGTTTCTTTGATTCTTGATTGATGAATAGGACCCTACATAAATATCTCAATTGTGATGTGGTCTTTGTAGAAGAAGATTTTACAGAATGTATTATTCATTATTGTTGCAGATATATACTTCAAAACTATTTGAAGCTAGTTGAGTAGTAGTAGTATCTAATGTATGATCTAATTCGACAATGGACTTTTTTTCATTGAAAGTAGTTTTGATTCTTCATATCTGTTTCATTGGACTGTGATACATGTGATCTTGATTCAAGGGTACGGGATCAGGGAAGGAATCTTCTCAAGTTGTTTTTTTCTTACAATAATTTGTAGTCTGTAGCATTATTTGTATAGAGTATTCAATACATGCCCATGAAAACATATAAAAATTATTGCTTTTCCAAGGTTCATTCATGGAAGGGAAGGAAGATACCTTGAAGGAGGGTCCACTCCCCCTTCCCCTTAACTCCATGTGAGATGTTCTGAATAAAGGTATGTGGCTTTGTGTCGTAAACATTTTTAATTTTCTTTTCTTTTCATTTATTTATGGATCTGCTTTGACTGCATTGAACTTGAAGCTGTACTTTCTTTATTTTTGCTTGCATAGCATGGTGCATTGGAATGTCTTCACTCCCAATTTCTGAGGAAACTTTATGAATGTATTTATGTATACACGTGTATCGTCTTTTTATCTGTTCGTAAGGTTGGCAACGGAGCGGATAAGATATTCCCTTAGTTTTTTCGAGTCGATCCAATCCGAAAAAAAATCCGACGCTATTATTCGATCCGCTGAAATTCACAATAGCATTTGAATCCGATCTGCTAAAAAAAATAAAATTCCAATCCGAATTTCTAAAAAATTAAATTTAATCATTATAAAATGTCAAATGTATGCAAATATTTTTATTTTTAAGATTTTTTTAATTATTTTTTACATTACTTTTAATTAAATTCACAAAAAATAGACTTTATTTAATGAGTTATGTGTATTGAGTTTTGTATTTATTGTTAAAATAATAATATTAATACTATTATATTTATATAATAATATATTTGATCGGATTTTTCAGATAATAATTTTTAATATCCGATCCAATCCGCGGACTTTTCGATTCGAATCCGATCGGATCCGTAACGGATCGGATCGAATATTCATGAATTGGATCTAAATTGACAACCCTAAAACCCAAAAAGTTGTTGCACGATAGAGCGTGTTCAATTAAATGAATTAACTTGAGGAGAAAGTAGCTTCTTGTATATTTAATTTATCATTAAATAAGGATTATTCGTGTTCGGCTACTCTTGAAGTATTGTATAGTTAGTACAAAGAGCAGAGCTAAAATTCGACTAGGAATTGAACTCTGACATTCAATTTCGAGCGTCTCCGTTTTTCCAATTTTTTTGAAACTTCAATAAACAGCTTTTAAGGGAGAATTTCCTAAAACTAAAGACGCCCTTAATTTTTTCGCTTCGTCGTCACGATGGGACTCCTGTTTTTGCGGCTCACTTCTTTGGCTTTGGTCTATGTATTGAATTTCGAGTATTGAACAAAACAATTTGAGAGAAACTACTTTATTATTGATTCAACTAACTTGTTCACAATGCCATTGATGGCTTTTATACAAGGAGGAAAGTAGAAGCTTTGGTAATAAAAATTTAATCTACCTTACTTTGGGCCAAGCTTCATAATAGTAAATAAGTTGCTAGCTAATCTAATCAGTATCACTTTCATCAATAAAAATTCTAATCAGTATCTCGACGGTATGGGCATGGGAACTGATAATGACGAGGAAAAGTGAATTCAATAATAGTGGACGTGCAATTGTCGGAAAAATCCAAGATTTCCGGTGTAAATCAGAGTAAGCGTAGACAAAAGGGGCTGCAATCCAATTGGGCCGAGAGTAATTAAGAGGTGGCCCAAACCAAGAGAAGGAGCAATTAACCAGGAAAGTCAAAATTCCTTGACTACACAAAATCTCCGATTCTCTTCTTCATCTCGTCGCCATCATCATCAAGTGTCAATTTTCAAAATCTAAAGCTAGGCGAAAACTTTCCCATCTCGGTGACGACGTTTGCGTTGACGAGTCGCTCTCTTACGTCGTCAAGCTCTGTCATTCTCAGTCTCCGATCAGCTGTCAGAATAAAAAAACCAGCTAACTGAGCATCCGTCATCGTCGCCGCCCGAACTTCCAATTAACATCTAAGGTACATGTTTTCTCTTAATATTGTTCAGTCTTCAATGAAATTTTGACATAATCACTCACTCAATCACTTGACGTTATTGTATTTTTGTGTTGAATCGAATCACTTGTCTCGCTAATTGTTGTCAATATGCTCTAGTTCATAATTTGTTAGCTAGCTTATGAGCCGACTACGGCTTGAAATCATATGATGCTGAGATTGAGGACATGTATCGTTGCTTCATTCATTCTTGATCAGGTAACAATTTATGGATCCGGAAGCGGCAAAAAGTGCCCGAGAATCTCTGGATCTAGCGTTTCAGATGTCCAACATTCTAGAGACAGGGCTAGATCGCCATACGCTTTCCGTGCTGATCGCGCTTTGTGATCTTGGTCTCAACCCTGAGGCACTGGCTGCTGTTGTTAAGGAGCTCCGAACAGAACCATCTTCTTCTTCGACCATGCCTGCATCTAAATAATACTACTACTCTAGTGCTTTCAGAATTCTCCATATCAACTCGAAACAGTGTGCTATCTGCTATTCTGCTTGTTTGTAACTCTTAAATGCATTTTATTATAACTACACTAGGTAGTGTTTCTTCATACTCTCTGTCAGTCAGTACTGTTGGTTGGTTGGCTGGCTGGCAGGCTGGCTGTGAGTTATTCCGACAATGAACGTTTTATCGACATTCCGTCAAAGTAGTTTTGATTCCTCATATCTGTTTCATTGGACTGTGATACATGTGATCTTGATTCAAGGGTACGGGCTCAGGGAAGGAATCTTCTCAAGTTGTTTTACTCTTCGAGAAATTCTTCTAACAATAATTTTTAGTCTGTAGCATTATTTTGTTTAGAGTGTTCAATGCATGCCCATGAAAACATGTAAGTAGTATACAAATGGTTTCTTTCCCAAGGTTCATTCATGGACAATCTGGTGTATCCATTGTCCAATTTTGGGCACTTATAGATATGGGCTTTACCCAAATCAAGAGACTAGGCCAAGTGAATGGCCTTTATGTAAGAAGGCCAGGAGGATCTTTAGGAAGTAAATATTTTGTTAAAAAAAAGTAGGAAGCCAATATTTTTGTTTTACGATGGTGTATAACTAAATAAATAAAACTTTTTATTCAAAAATTAACAAATAGATATATACCTTAAAAAAAAAAAAAAAGATATAACTTTCACCCATCATGATCCCGATACTTAAAAGACATTTTATATTACTACAGCTGACATGAGTTTAATTTTAGGGAGGGAGTTTGTGTGGGTGGTTTTGTATTATGCATGTAAAAAAAGTTGGAAGAAATATATATTTTTGTAGGAAATGCAGTGAATCAAGAATGAGTTAAACAAATTCCAGGGAAGGCTTATTTAATTTCTTCCAAATGGATTCTTAATGCTAAACAACCTTCTGTGAGTTAGTCAATTAGGCGGAAAATTTAATGGAGTTTGACTAAACTTCACAATACTCATGTTACGAACTGAAGCTTACAAATTTGCAGTCCGTGCAATATTGCATAGCGCCATTAGCTAATTAAAATGCCGGCCAACAATTTTATTTTCTTAAAAAAAATTAAAAAAAAAATTGCATTTATCATATCAGTTGTTGCTTCTCTGATCACATATCATCTCTTCAACATTTGATCATTTGTCGTTACAAGCTCTAAAAGGATATATTGTAATATCGATTTCGATCCATCCATGCATAAACAAATAAATGTAGATAATATAAACGTCGCAAATATATTTGTTTAGGAAAAAAAATTACATCTAATACGGAATGGAGGAATATATAGCAATAGTTATACTCCCTCAATTTCAGAAGAAGAAAAAAAATCATGATATTAACGTTTATGTACGCGGTCAATCATATGAGTTATATACGTAATTAAGAATGAGGTTTTAAAATTGTGGAACAAAAATCGTTAGTGGATCGTGAATTATTATTAATTAATTACTGATCATATCAGAACTTGATTCTAACGTCGATTTTCATATGGCTTCTGTTCTTTTTGTCCTGAGGCTTGATATGATTTGTCATATTCGTTTGTACAACGTTAATTACAAATTGTGTTCCTTAATTTACGAATTCGTGAGACTTTGACTATGCACAATTCCAAACCCTAGCTGTTTTTTTATTACTCCTTAGTTAATTAGTGTTGCGGTTATTCGAGCCAAGTGTTATTCGTGAGACTTTGAGGCGGTCCGGAATTTTAAGAGAAAGTTGAGGGTAAATCTGATTTTAATTAAAAATTCGTTCATTTTTTTAAAAAATTCATAAAATATTCATATGACGTCGGAAAAATATGAAACGACTCTCATTTGATTGTAAAAATACGTGTCTACATTTTTGTATTGATATCAATATCGTAAATCGGCTCCAATTTGTAGATACGAGGCTTCAAAATTTTGAATTTATTTTGGAGGAGAGAGGGAGTGCTTGCCACGTGGCACGCTCTGATTCGTTCTGGCTGGAGGCAAAGTTGCGGCATAAGAGAGGGTAAAAAAGTAATTCTACATTCATTTTACGTTTTTGCCCCCAAGCCATCCTCTCAGACATGTAAGAACGAGGGTAAAAAAGTAAGTTCCTATTTTGGTTGTTTTCGATCGAAAATAGACGATTCGATTCGTTTTTGGACCAAATTTGATCGAATCCAACGGACGAAATCGATGAACGGTGGTTTTAATAGTGAAATGAGTATTTTGGCCACAAAATTGGGTTTTGGTCATCCTCTCTTATATTAGTTCTTTACTAATATATGTGAATGAAATTTTTATGAGCCTTTTTGCATCTTTTTTTATTTTTATTTTTATAAAGTCTTAATGCAAATTATATCCATTCAAAAAGTCATCTCCTCATGAAATCGATCACATCCATGATTTTACGATAATAAAATTGTCTAACCATTAGACTATATCTTGCTCGACAAATTATTTTATTTGGCTCCTATACTTATATATATATATATATTTATATTTGTGACAATGAAAATTATGAAGAATTAAGCTAAAATAAATTTCCAAATCACTTTCTATATACTGTATAATAAAAATAAACATCACTTAAACTCTAATACTACTTACAATATATATGTACAAAAAGTCCAAGACAACGTTCGGACACTACACTAATACATATAACATATAAAGAATATATAATTTTTTTAATTCTTATTCTTTTAGTAGAAGAATTAAATATATATATATAATATTTTACATTTACACTATCAAATAAAATGATACATCATGAATAAAAAATTATACATTATAAAAATTATATTGTATAAATATTTATACATATACTCCCTTTAAAAATTTAATATATATTTTTCCGCTTCAATATTTAATTTAGATGTATGTATCTGATGTTTATTTTTTGAGACACGAATAACCAGCTCTTACTGTATTCAAACCCAGTTGACTCCATAGCAATATGTAGATTGGTCCAATCGTTAAGTATTTTTCCAATGGCCTTCCAAGTAATTTCTTATGTTATAAACAGCCTTTAAATCAATTATGTATTGATATTTCAATTTTTTTTTTAAATCCGGGATGTCGGATAAACAGATTTAAGAAAAAACTTACATTTTTCTAATACAATATTTGCATCTTCAACTATAAAATTTACGGTACGATAGATGTGACATTCTCAAAAAACCGACAAGTTAGGTGCTCTCGACACCATTTTGATAGATTAATACATACATTTTAAAACTTGAATATACGTGCAGCAAAATATTAAACACAATTTTAAATATTAAAAATTCATTGTTTAAAAAGATTATTTAAATGATTTCATATCGAAGATTACTCTTATTCAAAGGTTAGAAAATATTTTTATACACTGTAGAAATTTTTTCTAGGAAATATTTTGTTTGTTCGAAGAGATAATCTCTACTGTATCTACATATGGGATTTCCAAACACTCTATTAGATGCGTTTGTTACGCTGGTCATAATAATTTTTTAGTGTCTGTCCCAATTTGTCCTACCAAATTCTATGGGACAAGAAAATTAAATGTTCTTCATAAAATTATCTCAAATGAACATGTCAGTCCCTAATTTATACTAAATACTTATTTGGGACAAAATAATTTGCCATATCATATTGAATCTTGCGTAACAAACGCACCACTTTTAGTATATCTACATCATCAACTGTTGATGATCAACATGTGTATATAATACCCCTGCAAAATTAGCTCTCTCAAAATATTCTCCTTTTCCGTTTTAGGGTGGTCATCTATGACATGATTTGTCAGATTATTTACTTTTGTATACTAAAAATTAAGTTAAGAAATCCCAAAATCCACCTGGTTCTTAATCGATCATGTAAATGAAAGTGGATCTTGCTCATAACTGTCAAACATCTACACCGTGTTTATATATGATCAATTTCTAACAATATTCAGTTACCTATTTCTATCATGCCCTAACCTAACAGAACCGTACGTAGATCTCTCTCCCATGTATGTGCATTTAAACTTTAGTTTTTTTTTTTGTTTTTTTTTTTTGGGTCACATTTAGGAATTAAAGTTAATTAATTGAGAGTCGAAACTTAGCAATTTGAATAAATATATAATTCTCCGTCTCACAATATTGTGTCCAGTTTCTATATTAGATACTGATTTCCTAAAAAATGACTGTATTAAATAAGGTGTCGTGGTTTATATACAAGCATAGGGAGTTATTAGCTTTTTTTTTTTTTTTTTTTTTTTTTTTTTTTTTTTTTATGGTTATTAGCTAGAGTGGTGTTAATTGTCCCGAGTCTGGAGTACAGAAGCTGCTGACATGGACATGCCACGTCACTCCATCACTTAAATTTTTTAAAACCAGTTAAACCTTTCAAATTCTAATTTCATAAAAAAAAAAAAAACTAAATAATTAAGTAAAGGTAAATGTCTTCTTTTCTTATTCAAAAAAAAATGTCTTCTTCTCAACTCCGTCTCAAATCTCAATCACCATCGACAACAGAGCATCTACCATTGGGTACTTGAACCCCTCAAGAAATTGCGCGAGAGCTTCAATATAACATACCCTTTTGTATCTTTAGATCATCCGATTGTGTTCAACCGGCAAAAGGTTTTTGAAACTCTACGGTTACTCAAACCGACAGGAGGACGATTATGTCGATAAGAGAGGCTTTGAAGGAAGAGAGAGTTGTTCCGGTTAATTTATAGAATTATCAAAATATTTTTGGATTTTGTTTCATATGAACCCAATCTTTCGTAAGGATGACGGTTGGCTAGAGACGATTCAGGTCTCGATTTTCGGTAAAATTAGGACAAACAGTGGTACTTTATCCCAATATTGTCATGTTTGTTTGGGTCATGCCCCTCTGTTTGGATTCTATGATATCGAATCGGTTCTTGTACTCGGATTCCGATTAGTAAAAGCTTTGTCCTTTTTAGCTGCTGTTATAAGATACGTACTGGTTATTTTTAGTTCTTAGGATTCAACTAATGATTTTTTTTTATAGTTACATAAAATAAAATCTAAAATTAGATCATCTCCACTGTAAGACTCAAATATTTTATATCATTAAAGTTGGAACTTTCTTTGCATTAGAGGAAAATGTTGATCTTCTGAGTTGACATTTAAAAGTCCAATTTTTTTTCTTAGAAACCTTCCTTTCAGGACCAATCCCAAATTATAATAGACCAATCAAAATCAACTTTTAATTGTGGATAATTTATTTGTTCTATACATAGCTATTGAAAACACACACCATTTAAGTTTATTCCTCTTCTTTGTCTTCTACTCTTCTTCAAGTTTCTACGTTGTTAAATATCTAATCCAAGTCTACCTGTTGATCAACGTCACTCTTTCACTCATTTTATTTATTTATTTATTTTTTCCGGTAGAAAAGATGAATTCAAATATATCAAATTCAGCCAGTGGTATTGGTCAATCAAATGAACTCAATTGTGATGATTAGTTTGATAGCTTTGATGATTATAAAAATAAATATCATTATTTATTTTACATATCATAAATTTTACTGTATTATATATATATTACATTAAATTTAAAATTTAAAAAGGTTGAAACTATACACCGGAATATAGGAGCTCAAATTTTATAAATCTCAATTGTATTAACTTTCTATCTAGTTGTTAATGATGTGGCGTAACTTGACATCCAAATTTAAACCTTACACTAAAGATGCTCTTAGAACCCAAAATGTTGAAGACAAGCAGAAGAAACGTAGGAGAATAGGAATCAACTGATGAATTTTCTGTAGATATATAAATGTCTGGGGGTGCTAATTAATTGTTCACTAATTAATAATTTCTTTATTAAATAAGAATAATTTGATGTTTAACTGGTTTTAAAAAATTTAAGTGATGGAGTGACGTGGCATATGCATGTCAGCAGCTAGGTAGGATTTCTGTACTCCAGACTCGGGACAAGTAGCACCACTCAGCTAGCTAGTAAGGTTAAAAAGGGAGAAAGAAGTTAGAACATGTCATAATATATTGATATGATTGCTCAATTATTCATATTAATTATTTTCTGCTGTTATCTTCATACATGATTCTGAAAGGGGGAAATTAATATATTTGTTAAATTTTGACTATATCAAATAAAATATTATTCATGTGCAAATTGCACGTCGTTTTAATAAATTTAATATTTTGTTATACATGTTTAGACGAAATATCACACTGTGTAGACGTTGAATCATATTTAAATTTAATTTACTCAATCTGAGATTTATAGAGACATATGTTTGGTCTAAATATAAAAGTCGTAACTTTGAAGATGTCATCTCCTTCCAATCAATTGACGGAGTGCTACTACTTTATCAAGTTAAAGAGTTCAAGCGTCGCTTGAAACTAATTGCTGCTAATATAGACCATAGTAAAATAAAACTGAATTATTTTAATCATAGATTATATTGTGGAATCAAGTTTTGACATTCGCATTACTATTTATTTATTGTAGATAAAAAATAAAAATAAGATTCTAAAAGTAAAAGCATCATTATTAACTCTTTAGTCTAATATTTTACATAAATTTAATTTTTTTAGTATTAATTAATAGTTATTTATATGATAAATTTACATTTTTATCCTTAAAAACTCTATGTACAGCGGACAGCCGGTCCTAGGAAAACGACAAGCTTTGCCCGGCTATTGCATTGCTGGTTGATGATTAACGTTAATTAAGGTCATTAGGGAGTCCGACCGGCAATGGAAAAACCGATCGGACTAAGAATGTTCACTACATTCAGAATTCGTTTCAAAATGTTGACGTTTATTTTTTATAGTTTACATTTATAATTTCCTGCAAAAAAGACTCGTAATCGTCAGTAAGTTTTGCTATCTGATAAAAAAAAAGTTTTGCTATCTGATCAGACATACGAAAATGATTTTAACCATTAAAAAATACGTCTGAATCAAACAATAAGGATTAAAGAAGAAAAACGGACCAGGTGGGTTATTGCATTATATAGAAAAAAAGAAAAAGAAAGAAAGAAAGAGACGCGATCGATTTTGTCTCCAGAACTTCTTGTTACGTGTAATTGAGGAGGCTGCTCGTATAATTACAATATAGGGATAATCTTTCAGATAACTTATTTTTTAAGAAGTCAAATACTCCGCTCCATCCATTTCAAGTCGTGTAGTGAAAGTTGTGAATCTTAATATAATTGAACTTCTTTAAATTAATACTGTCGAGAATGAAGAAATTTATTATTTAAGTGAGATATTAATTTATCGATATATAATTTTTCCTTAAAATTGTAAGTCGGGATCGAAAAAATTTATTATTTTAACGAGGTTATTATTTTATTGAGGTTATACTATAAAATCATTAATGATAAAAAAAAAATTACATGTGCATTGCTTATTATTCAAAAACCATAAATATTTATTCAAATAGTGTAATTATTGAATTTAATATAGAGGTAAGATTGGAAAAAATAGTTCAAATATATATGAATTTCTTAAAATACTTCCTCCATCCTAAAATAGATGTAAATTTTTACATGTAAATTATATTGAAAAATTTACATTTATTTTGAAACGAAAATAATAATATTTAAAATAAACCAAAATAAATTTTATTCCGCAAAACTTGAAGTTGACCGACATTGAGTAACTAGTTTTAATTAATTACTGGCTTAATTATTGAATTGAATTCTATCAGAAGAATTCAGAAGCCTGGATTTATAAGACAGACAAGACAACGTTATTGGATGCTACAGTTATGGAGTATTAATTCTATCGAATGGCTGTTTTGCCTACCATCGTTTCCAATATTAATGGCTTCATCTAATATATTCTCTTCGGTTCATTTCAAGTGTCTTATAATAAAATTTATAATAAAAATTACGAATTTTAAAAAAATAATTAACGATAAAATAAATTATATGTCTATTTATTATTTATTATTTAAAAATCATAAATATTTATTTAAAATAAAATATTTATTTTAGAATAAAATTGAAAAAAAATTAAAATATATATTAATTTCATAAAAAAACTATTTAAAATAAATTAAAATAAATTTTATTATAAATATATACTTGAAGTGGACTAGAATAATATATACTAACTTCATGCGTTTTCCGGTTCAAATAAAGTGAATGAATACTCTATTTAAGGTCGTATAGTTAAATAGTTAATTCACTCGCCTTTATTATTCAATGTCTCGTTCACTTATTCGCCACGCAAATAATTCTGGCGTTATTCATCCCTATCTCAAATTATCCTTTCTTTAAATCTCTAGTTAATCGGCTCCAATTTTAGCACCACGCCAACCAAATATATAAATTAATTATGTCTAAATTCAAATGTACCAGTAACTCTTTTCTTCTTTTCCTTTTAAAATGAAAATGTAAAAAAAAAAGAAATGTGATTGAGGTATAGTGACTTACTGATTTTATTTTTCTTTGGATAGGAATTATTTAATTAATTAGCTTATCTTAAGTAAATTAATTTCTTCACTTTTTAAAGTTTAATATTTTTTTTTTAAATAATTCAGATATTTAAGATATTTTATTGA
The DNA here is from genome assembly GCF_046630445.1 of Rutidosis leptorrhynchoides. Lineage (NCBI taxonomy): Eukaryota > Viridiplantae > Streptophyta > Magnoliopsida > Asterales > Asteraceae > Rutidosis > Rutidosis leptorrhynchoides. Next base: position 19,847 of record NW_027266461.1, on the reverse strand, counting down.
GCAATTAATTTGGAGGGGAAAAAAAATCTCAGCAGGCCATACACTAACAAGGCTAGACAATTTTGGTATAGACTATATATTAATTTATGAATACCGTTACGCGCATTCAATTTCTATAAATACCTTAGCCAGCTTTTCTTAATTTGTTTTATACACAGAGTTAAGTATTAGATTACATTACAGTAGTATACTCCAAAGCTAGCTCTAGCTCCTTCAAATATTTTAACACAGAGAGATTAATATGCAGATCAGCTCAAATCCTCATGCAGTACTCTTCGTGAGCCCAGGAATGGGTCACTTAATCCCTTTCCTTGAGCTCAGTCGAGCCCTCGTCGATCATCACAACTTCCAAGCCACCCTTTTCGTCGTCGCGTCTGATTCTTCCGTTGCAGGGTCTGAGCAGATTCTCCGATCACCGAACCCAGAAAAACTCCGAATCGTTTCTCTCCCTCCGGTTGACCTTTCTGATGTCGACCCCTCCATTCCTGTTGGAGCCAAATGTCGCATCTCTATGAATAAATCAATTCCTAGTCTTCGGTCTGAAATCGGTTCCATTCCGGTTCGACCGACGGTTCTGATCGTTGACTTGTTCGGAACGGAAGCTTTTTCCATCGCCGAGGAATTCAACTTTTCAAAGTACTTTTTCATGACAACCGGAGCTTGGTTTCTTGCCGTCATGTTACACATACCGTTTTTAGATTCAAAGGCGAGAGATGACCACATGATCCGTCACGAACCGCTTCGCCTTCCCGGTTGTGAACCGATCCGGTTCGAGGATACTTGTGAAATCTTCACAGACCCGAGTGGTGTAGGTATTGCAGCGGTCGAAGAAAATATGTCAAGAGGAATGTTGAAGTCTGATGGGATACTAGTCAACAGTTTTGAGGATCTCGAGCCAGTCTCACTGAAAGCGCTGAGAGATGATAGTAGGATTTTTGGCGGGTCCAATGTTGTCCCGGTTCTACAGGTCGGACCGTTAGTGAGGGATGTTGGACCGACAGTTCAGGAGAACTATGTTTTGAATTGGCTAGACTCGCAGCCTCCAAAATCGGTGGTTTACATTTCATTTGGTAGCGGTGGGACTCTATCGGCTCAACAGTTGAAGGAATTGGCTTTCGGTTTAGAGCTGAGCCAGCAGAGATTTGTCTGGGTGGTTCGACCTCCGGCCGAAAACGTGGACGCTTCATATTTCGACGTAGGAAATAAAAACGATAAACACATCACTCCAAATGATTATCTACCCGATGGGTTCATGGCTCGAACCAAACAAACCGGAGTAGTGGTCCCAAATTGGGCCCCGCAAACCGAAATCTTGAAACATCCATCGACCGGTGCATTTATATCCCACGTGGGATGGAACTCTACTCTAGAGAGTATAGTCAACGGAGTTCCCGTAATTGCGTGGCCATTTTACGCGGAACAGGGCATGAATGCGGCGGCGTTGACTGAGCATATGGAGGTGGCGGTGAGGCTCCGACCACCGTCTGACGGGGTGATTACTAGGGATGAGATATCCAAGGCTGTGAGACGGATCATGGTGGATGATGAAGAAGGGAAAAATATAAGGACTAGAATGGAAAATCTTAAAAACAATTCAAGAAAAGTTTCGAGCAAAGGCGGTTCCTCGTATAGTTTGCTGTCGAAATTCGCAGATGATTGCTTAATGAACCTTCAAAAGTCACATGGTGCTTAATAGTAGATCGTGGCTTACTTTATTCGTCTTTTGTCGACTTTCGGTTTCTCGTTTGTCCAAAGTTTGTTTCTCCTATAGTTCAGTGTCCTTTTTCTTCCTTCGTCTACTTGTTCGTTTCTTCAAGTTAATCTAGAATTTTGTCTTTTGGTCGTCTTTTTTTATTTTTATTTTGAGGATAAGAATTTTGTCTTATCGTTAATTTATTTCCCTCTATCATATTGGGTCTTTTTTCGCTTGGTAACTTATTATAATAAAATTCGCACACCTTATAGGCCTAAAAATAAAATAGAACAGATACATGTATGTGGCGTGCTTAATAAAAAAAAAGGATTGTACTTGGCTGCCACCAGGGAGCAGTCAATTGCCTGTTACCACCTTAAAATTTTGACATGTCTATTTTATTTTATTAGAGTTTAGAATTGTTATTTTTAATATTCAGCATTCCTTTTGAAATTGAATTATTTCCCTTAATGATATTTAATTTGTTAGGTCTATATTTTTAATCTCGTCGAGTTTATCGAATATAATAATTGATGTAGTTAAATAAAATACTTTTACGATTTAGGATGCATCAATCTATTTTTTATACAAACTATACCTCCTAAAAATGAAATAATGAACCCTAAATTCTTAAAATCATAATAATTTCTTGACTAGTTTAGGGTTTTGTCTTGAAAATTACTTCCGTCTATTAATATATATTTTTTAATTTTTTAAATATATTTAAAAAGAGATATACACATTTATTAATATTAATTAAATATATCTCATTTTGAATGTACGAAGAAAAATTAAAAAAAAAATATATTATCGGAATGAATAATTTGTGAGAATAACCTGACATACTTTATGTTAAGAGAATAAACGTGGCTGGTATATATTTACACGCAGAACATGTAAAGGAGGACTTCTTAAATGGTGATCTACAATACACTAAAAGAAGGACTTCTTAAATGGTGATCTGCAATACACTTGTTTGATTTTGAGAGTGATGTTCAGCCATCGGCTGCTCCCTAGGTATTATCCTAAAAGAAATCTTCCCGTATCAAAAGAATATATAGGATCGAGTAATATTTTTGACATTTTTATACACATCTTTCTATCTCTCCTATATATAGATATCATATTGGTAAAATCAAAAATATATCTTTCTGATTATTTCATCCATAAAATTAGGTTAAAATATAGACCATAAAAAAATTAGGTTGAAATATATATTCAATTGTGTCGTGATTCACATTTTTGAGTTGCCTAGATTGATCTTGCAGGATATTGTCAGAATATTTTATTTCTCTTTAAGGGTTTTAGATCTGAAAATGTAGCAGTTAATGCCAGTTAATGCCATTGTAGCAATTACGATTGATGGTCATTGATGGTGGGGGGAAACAAATTTCTTTTTTAGCAGACTAAATACTTGTTGTTATCAGTTATTGACTAAATCAATACAGATAATGAACGAAATAATAGTAGGAAACAGAAAAATAATTTGACTTCTTATAATCTTAATTAGGAGTCATAATAATAACACTCGTCTTTTTCTTGGCACAGTAATGCTGTGATCAGCTTCGCATGCTAGACTAACAAACAAAATGTCCGCAGTTGACTTTGTAATGTACTAGTCATAGGCCCATCCGTGGTACGGAAACGACGGATCATAACTATATATTTTAATTAAAATTTTAATTCTAAAATAAAAAAAATTATATTGAATTTCGATATATATATATATATATATATGTTCGTCTTAATTATGAAGATTGAAAATAGAAATAAAATGGAGTAAAATTTTGATTAGGAATAAGAGTTTAGAAAGTTAAAAAATAAAATTGAGTGTTGTAGTTTGATTAAGAATGACTTTTTAAATAATAAATAGAAAAACATTCATCTCACATGTCAATTCGACAATAAAATATGAAATTAAAATAAATAAAAACATTGTTCTGTAAGATTGTTGTTGAGTTGTGGCTCTGTAGAAGCTTTTGGCTAAGGATCATATTTGCTGCAATGGCCCTGATGATTTTTTCTACCACGACTGATCCGGAATTATGTAAGTTTGTGGTTGTTGCTTAGAGAATAAGCAGGAAGAAACTTCAAAATACGACAATTCACAAACAAAGCCAATCGTTGTGCAGGGTTGTTTAACCAGGTAGAAAATCACTGTGGAATCTTAATTAGAGTAAGCACTCACGATTCTGAAAATGTAAGTTTAGAGTTTTTACTACTGCAATAAAGAAAGAAAGAAAGCATATCCTTTTTTCCATAGTTACTAACGATTACATGAAATCTCTATATTTTTGTTTTTATTTCTTCCAAATGGGCTATATACATCCATCAAAAGTAGAGATATACTAATTTTTTGGTCAATAATTACAGTCTTTACAGAAGATCCCCTAAGCTTTAATTTTAGTTGTTATTCTTTTTTTCTTTTCTTTTTTTGTTGTAGAATAAAATTGAAATGATGCATTGCAAAAAAAGAAAAAAGAAAAGAAATGTAGCTCTTCTAGGATTGTCTTGAACCAATTTCCTGAATTTTCTCTTCTTGTTGTTTTTGTTTAGGCCATCCTTGTAAGTTGTAATCAGCTTGCCTCTAGTTGCGCTGTTCATCATCAAATCAAAACATACTCATTATTAATTAATTAATGGCTTGCGTTGATCTGAAAGCCGAAAGGTATACCTAAATAATAAGGTGTAATATATTTCGAGTTTAATTTATTTACTTATATACAGTACCTTTTTCTTCTCTAGTCTTTTCTTTACGCTCAGAATCCATAGTCTTGCTTCATATTTTCTCCACTTTAACTCTGAAAATTCGTCTTGCAAAGGAACTAATTGTTTCTTGACATCGCTTTTCCTCATCTTGTCAGGCAGCTTTGCTAATAATTCTATCTCTTTTGCAACCTCCATAACTTGCTTCACGAGCTGTAACATAAAGACCTTTTAATTACTATCCGTTCGCGCTAACCTAATACTAACTTAATTTGTCCCAAAATAATTGTCAGGGCTATACTAACACGTGTTTACTAACAGAGTCAGGGCTATTATCTTGGGGCAACATCCATCTGGTCGAAGCCACACTTCAGAGTTCTGCTACTTCTTGTTCATCTCTTTCAATGAATTCAATTCCAAAATGGGATTAGCTTATCCTGTACATCAAGACATTATAATTGTGTTTCTTTTGTGAAAAATAATTTGCTCCTAGCATTTTGCTACTTCAATCAGTTAAATATTGTCAGGTAATAAAGATAAAAAATCTAAATTATTTAGAATTAAGACTACATGATCATAAGACTTTTTCCTCAAAGTTTACAATTTTATTTTAAGATATAATAACTTATCTTTATTTTTTACGAATCTCGAAAATTGAAGTATAAAAAATACATACATACAAACATGAAATTAAACTAATATTTTATCTTTTCTAATTGTCCATTTATTATTGGAGAGTGAAGCAAAATGCTACTCCTCAAGGAGCAGCTAATTATTTTTCTTTTATTAGAAATTTTTACATGTATTTTGTTCCTAATTAAAAAAGAAAAAAAATTATTTATTTAAATTATAATTTGATTCTTAATTAAACTCTTATCATGAATTATTATGTCCTATTGTGTTTTGGTTTCTAACTAAAAAAGAAAAAAAATAATAGAAAAATAGTATTTCTTGTTTAAAATTGTGTTTTGTTTTAAATTTTATTTGTCAAATTTCTTTTTATTAATAAAATGTCATATGTCGAATTTTGATTTGACAATAAAATTCGCAATTTCAACAAATTAAAAAATTCTTCCTATTGTCTACTCTCTCCATCTAAAAATACATTATGCTTATTTTGAGATAGAGAAAGTATAAGTTTGAGAGGTACTTCCTGTTGTTTATAAGATTATTATATCTTTATTTTCTTAATCACACTAATTAAGATCTATACGTTTAATGGATGAATTAATCATCTACGTTGTCATGAATATGACTTCACGCTCATTTCAATAATGGACTTAACTTCAAAAAAAAAATAAAAAAAATGGAGGACTTAAATAAGAAAAGAGTCTCGATCATCTGATGACAAGTCTTCAATTAAACTCAAGGGCTGGGCATGTGCTCAAGTTAGAATTCCCAAACCAGTAATAAAAAAAATTCACAGAATCCGATCGATGTTCTAAGCTAGTTGTTAATACGCTCTGGCCACTTGGTTTTGATTTATCGACCAGGTTTGGGATCCTGTGTCTCCTTAGAACACAAGGACACAGAGATACTTGGCAAATGAGTTAATAAATCAATCATTTGTAATTTAATTACTCGACGTGGGATGAGCAAGTCGTGTCATGGCCCACCAACAACTGTCCAGCTTTTCCCATTTTTATGCTCCCAGTTAATCTCTATGTTTACTTTTGCTGTTTAACAGACCAGAAGAAGAAGAATGAGAAGATTAAAAGGCCTACTCCGTTCTTGTCTTATAAAACTATACACGATACACGATTTTTGTTTATAGAACTCGCCCTTTTTAAGTGTATACAACAGAAAATGATCTGAGCTAAAACAAAAACTTACTAACAAGTCGAGTTTTGATATTGTAACTCTCAAAAGCCCGGCAAGAAATATTGTTGAGTTTTGATAGTTAAGCGGGATGACCCAACTAACCATTAGAAAAGAAATAATATATCACCATGACAAGTGAAAACTCACTCCCATCGATATCGGGTCAGGTAAATTGGAAGTCGAAAAGTTTTGCTTGAATCGGGTGGGTAAAAAATACTTGCCGCCATCGAAAGAGGAAAAACTTCTGTATCATGTATCATCCTAAACTTTATTACTTTGTCCCCAAGGAAGCAAGAAGTATTAATGTTTGAACAAGAACAATGGCAATTCCTTTTCAAGAATGAAATTCAGTACGGAGTTGAATGAATAAGGAGAATGCCCAAACACAAGCTCGTTTCGGCATAAAAAAAATTATGCTCTAATGGGTTCCGCTGCTTTCTTCAGCCAAGCCATCTCAGATTCATTCAAATAAGAGGCCAAAATATCCCTACATTTCGAATGGTAGGTGTTGAGCCACTTTATCTCTTCAGGTGTTAACAGGCTCATATCAATCATCTTTGTCTGGTAAGGTGCCTGAAATAGATCAAAAGAAAAAAAATCTGCTTAAAAAGACATGTCATCATAGACTGGCTTCCGAATTCAAGTCAACTAAAACACTTACCCATGTTATGTGCTCAAATGATAGGTATCCCTTGTCACCAAAATTGAAATCTGTATCAGCTTTGTTGACTACAAGTACATTCTCCAATCTTATACCGAAGTTTCCATCCTCATAGTAACCAGGTTCTGGAAAAAGAAGAAGAAAAGAAATGATGAATGACGAAAAAAATTCTGAATCCTTAGCCACAGAAAGTAAGAATTCATATAATGAGAGGCAAAAATGGTACTGAACAACGCTAACCATCCGTGACAGTCATGGTAGTTTGCAGCGGCACATTCCGAGCATGGGGTCTAAAACTAATTTGGTGAGGTCCTGCTCAAGCAAAGATCAATGGCTTCTTGGTTAGAAGAAACTTTACTAAGTAAAAGAAACATGTCTGGGAACTCATTATTTAGTAATTACCTTCATGAACATTCAGGTAAGACCCAACTCCATGACCAGTACCGTGTCGATAATCAAGACCATACTTCCACAAAGGAATTCGAGCAAGAACGTCAAGAGCATTACCTGCAAAAAGAAAAGGAGAATCAAATCAAAATTGATAACCAATTAGTCATGGTTCAAGGCAACTTCGAATTACTCAAATAGTAGAACAAGAAGAAAGACTGATTTCAAAAATAAAAAACTGGTCAACAGGAATTTCTTACCGCTGGTTCCATTTGGAAATCGAGCCTCACCCAAGGAAATATGACCCTTGAGAACCTAAAAAAAATTGCACATTAGACTTGAGGATCATTCCAAAGACCCCATCAGGTTTATGAAGTGATAAACAAGTCAAATCAGGTCACCCGGTGCAATTTCAGGAAAAAAAAAGGGTAATGTATAAGTTGACCAAATTCTCAGGAGCTTTTTGAAAAGGGGGCAATTACCGCAGTATAGCATGTTTTCTCATGTGCTGATGGCTTTCCAAAATGAACTGTTCGAGTTATATCAGTTGTTCCATCTAGATACTTCAAGACAAAAAATGTTCTAGTTTAAACAAAAGATCAATGTCTACCATATATTGGCAACTATCAAAATGTCTAGGATAGCTAACAAACCTGAGCACCCGAATCGCAAAGATAGATCTTATCAGGATCTAACTCGGCACAAGTTTCTGCCTCAGGTGAATAATGCATGATTGCAGCATTTGGACCAACTGATGAAATAGTAGGAAAACTTAGGCCTCTAAAATGCTGCAATGATACCATGCGGATTATGATTAATTTATATATTAAACTGAACAATTCATTAGAGTAATTGTATAATCTATCTACATAACAATACCTCCTTCGACGCACGGAACTCTTCTAGTTTGTCACTTACAGTCACCTCGGTCAGTTTCCTTCCCCTGCCATAATAAACAAGACATAAGATTTGAGTCAGTAACACAAGAAGCTCCAAGCTACCAACACATTTAAGATAAACGACATACTTCTGTAGTATGAAAAATTTGGTCTAATAAGAGGCTACAACAGAAACTAAAACTTACGGGTGTTTTTCTTTTTTCACTCCTTCCCTGTCCAAGAAGTAACCAGCAGCCCCATAAATTTCCTGCATCTGCACGTTAATAAAAAAAAATCGTTAAAATTTAACATATTTCGTGGTTCAGTTGATAACTACATTACAAAATGGAAAAAAATATTTAAGGATAAAAACAACTACTGTGGTTGCATAAGTGAAATGCTTGATTATCCTAGCCTGATAGCTTACCTGGTTGTCTAACCAAGCAAGATATTGCACGACAGCTACGCCATCCCGTACATGTGCATTTTTTAACCCCTCTAGCTCAACTGGGTTCTGATAATGTAGAAAAAAAGATTAAATAGCAAAAAGCCTTTCAGTAATATATGTCCAGCCATACAAATTTACAATAGAATTGAGTCAATTTAGAACTTTCAAAGGCTGTAACATTTCGTTACACTTTCTTCCAAGATCACTTGCAATAGAAGGATAAACAAACTGGGAAGTTTATGAGGTACCTTAAGAGCTTTAGCAAGGGCTAGCGGAGACTGTTGTGCATGCACCTTGTCAGGATTCAATCTTGAATAGACAGCATAGCAGCAAGAATTAGGATCGATCCATACAAGATCATTATTATGTTTGACTGCTTCACCATTTCCATGTAAGTTAGCCCCAACAGAATTCAAATCAAGCTGTCCGGAGGCAAGTAAGGCCAAATCTGAATTCACTGCACCATATTCTCGAACAATTACTCCACTCTGAGCTAAGTGAGAGTTCACCTGCACGTAATAATATACATTTAGAGAAGTCTTATTGTCAATTCATTACCCTCAACTAGGCAATCAAACAGAATTAAAGAAATGTAAAAGGTCCACGAGATGTAGAGAATAAGGTTGAATAATGAATGGACAGCCCTCTTTAAGATTCGAGACGGATACCGGAAAGCACTTCTAGCATACTATAAGAACACAATATTTAGTAACTGAAAAGGCAAGGGCTGCAAATTGAGACACGGTACCTCGGAAGATATTTTCTTATTGTCCACATAGAGGAAAGCTGAGTTGGTGGTTACTATAGCAAATGCATGAACAACTGGACTGTAAGAGACGTCACCGCCACGAATATTATACAACCAAGCTACCTGCATCATAATAATTGTCAGTTGCGGTGAAACACTGCCATAATGCCAACATTCCAAAGAAGAGGGGTGATCTCAAGTTAGTAAAAATCAGGCTTGGAATAAGATAAGCTAAAAACCTCATCAAGCGCTGTGATAACAATGCTGTGGGAATTTTTTTCGATCAGCTTTTCTCTCAAATCCTTGAGTTTATCTCCAACAGAACGACCAGAGAATTCCAACGTTTGAACAGTGACAGGATTTGTTTCTGCTGCTGGTTGATCTTTCCAGACTTCATCAACCAAATTGGTTGTGGTCTGGACCAGCTTCTGTTGTCTTGGACCGAAAGCAGATTCCCATCTCTGTGCAGTGTCTATTGACACGCACCAAGGGTCAATACCAATACGTGCTTCTTTTGGCAGATTCTACAATTTGTGAAAGTTAAAATTAATAACATGCAAGATTACAAGGGAAACTACTTAACCATAAAATATTGATACTATTAAACTGCAACTCCCATGATGACTTTCGATGATATATCAAATTTTCACAGAAATGATAAAAGTTTTAAACCAAGTCCAAAACCAATAATGAAATTGTAGCACCTGCTGCGTTCTTCTACATATAACATCTGTCAAGTCCTTAATATGACTGTTAATTCCTACAAAATTACAAGGAGTTGATAATTCACCTCAGCCATCCAGGCATCTACAGCAGGATCCTCTCCTATGCGCATAAGCTTCCACTGATCACTTAGTTGTTGTGTAGCTTGGAGGAAATAGCGACCATCTGTCCACAAACGTGCATCATTCTTCGTAACGAGAGCCAAACCTGAACAAAAACGATGAAAAAATTGTTGTACTGAGCTACCACACTACAAAAAATTGATATCCATAAAACTCATTGCATGTTTGAATTTCATGCGTTGACGCTATAAATCAAAGAGATAAATAAATAAATAGATAGCTGACCTGCACTTCCAGTGAATCCGGAAACGAATTCGCGCCTCTTGTCCCTGGCAGAGACATACTCACTCTGCATAAAAATAAAAATAAATTAAAAGCATACATGTTTTGACCATTCAAACACAAATCGGTCAATCTAAAAATTAAGTAAATAAAAACATATCGATCAAACCTGGTGATAATCTTCGGATGGAACAACTAAAGCATCGAGAGGAGGTAAGTGAGAGGCCATTAACGACCTCAAAGCAGAGAGAGTATCCGCCATGTTTTCTTCTTCTTCTTTGTTCAGCAGGTTCGATCAATTGCGATTTCGATGAGGATGACAATGGAGGCGTTTGATTCTGGAGATAATAATAATATATAAGGCGCTGTCTGACAGTATTTGGGAAATCTAGTTGGTAAAGCAGGCCAACTGTAACAAGGAGACTGTAAATCTGTACCACTATAGTAAAATGAAAATAAAGAATCTGATCTAGTGACTTTCTGATGCTATTGACACGCATAGAAACGCTAATGGCGCGAAAGTTTGGTGGGTTTTAATGTCATATTTACCCTTAATCTTATAACTAATGTATTATTTTTCAATGGGGGAAAATTGTACTTTATTTCTCCATAATAGCCCTCACCAGACTTTTGTCCTTCTAGTTTTGGACTTGGGTTTTATGTCCATGTTGCTTAGAAACGTTAAAGAATTGTACCCTAAGCCGACCAAATTACAAATATACCCATGAAATTCATCAAAAACGTTAAAGAACTATGTCCGTGCTGCTTTAGAAGTAGATTTCGTAATAAATAAAAACTTTAATTTTTTTTATTATCTATTTTCCAATTCGATGAGCCACGTAAATATGGCACTGTGAATGAAATTCGTTGGACTTTTGTGCGATGATGAGTACCCCAATTAATAAAGTTACTGATTTGTTACATAATATTTTTATATGAATTTTTATATAAAATATCAAAATAAGGAAATATCCTTAAAAAGGATAAATACATAATCAGACCAGAGTCCCAAAACTTTACCAGTATTTATATTGGTCCCTCTATTTTACTTACTGACACGCGCACAGAAAAAGAAGATTGAACCAAAGGATTTCCTTTATTACACTGAATCTTAATACAGTTAGTTACAAGGGAACCAAAAGCTTTTACAAAAGAACAGATATCATCACACAATCTTATTTCGAAGAATCTCACTCATATACACATATCTCTCAAATGGGAAGTGAATAAAATCAATTGCACGAAAGAATGGAAACAGTAAGAAACAAGGTAATTCAAGGCGGGGAAAGTTTCTTGACGATGGCAGCCATGTACTGGCCTTGATGTTCTGCAAGAGCAAGTTCCGTGTCACTCGGCTCCCTCGATCCATCACCGGCAAAGACTCCGGCTCCATAGGGAGAACCTCCTCGTATGGAATCCATCTTAAACATGCCAGCTCCGAACGTGTAGCCAACTGGAACAAATAGCATTCCATGGTGTGCTAATTGTGTTATAGCAGTCCAACTGCACCAGAGCACAAAAGAAAGAAAGAAAGAACATCGTTAGAAACATGAAACTAGCTTCTGAAGTTGCATGAGAAATGATTTCTAGAGCTTAACCAGGTTGACCAAAACGCAATATCACAAATTTCCCATCAAATGCCAATGGAGACATTGACTATGTCATATACTGATCCAATGCAATGCTAAGATGCAGTTCTTCAACACTGTCATCATGTTTTTCATAGAACACTAACCTAGTGAAGAAAAAATGTTGACTTTTGACCCATTTTTCAGTCATTCGCTAATGTTGCACGCTGTGCAGATAACTCCACACCAATTACCTTGCTTATATACAGTTATTAGAGCTTAAGAGTCGCCATTTCTACTGATTTTGAATCAGAAACTGATTTTCCTTGCTTATGTACAGATATTAGAGCTTATGTAAAGGTTTATTCTAAAAATTGTATTGTACATTTCGGTTTTATCTTCTCAAGGATGAAGCTTTTCTAAACAACTTAGTGACATCTTCTATTGACTCATACAAATCTGATAAAGAGCAACCCGAATTATATCAAATTTCAAGCAATATTCGATCAAAGTGCGCTGTTTCACTTACGCAGTAGTCTCCTGGCCACCTCCTTGCGTCCCGGTACTAACGAAAAACCCAGCTGGCTTTCCGGCGAGCTTCTGCTCTTTCCACAACTGTCCAGTCGAATCGAAAAACGCCTTCATCTGTGCAGCCATACATCCATATCTAGTCGGGAAACCAAACAAAACCCCATCCGCTTCGGTCAATTCACTCGCCGTAATCTCCGGCACCTCAGGATCTTTCGGCGGCGCCTTCATGTTGTCCAGCACCTCCGCCGGCAGCGTCTCCGGCACTCGGAATAGGACCGCCTCCACTCCTTCCACTCCGTCAACGCCTATCTTCATCCTCTTCGCCAATTTCTCCACGTGTCCGTACATCGAATAGAAAACGATGAATATTCTCAATTTCCTTGTCACATCCAACGCCGATGACTGGACTACCGGCGTCGTCTTTGCAGTGTCAGTGTCAGTGATAGTTTGGTCGTCCAGCGTAATCGGAGCCTCCGCTGAGTCTTCTCCGGCGGCGGCCCCGTCTGGTGGTGGATGCTTCTTCTTGCTTGGAACGCAGCCACCTCCTTTACCCATTACTTACCCTTGAAATTGAAGAAAATAGGGTTCTTCCCAAATTATAGGAGTCAGATTTTTATGGGGTTTTGAAGAAACGATATGGAATTTTTCAAAATTAGGAAGAAAATTGCAAGTTTGTAAAAATGATTAAATGAATGATTGCTTCTTAAATGCTTTGATTAGCTAGCTGATCTGGTCGATTGACTCATTGCAGCGCAGACGCTTTATGGATTAGTGAAGATTGTTTACTGGGTATGAATTGAGCCGATTTCCTCTCGAAAAAATAATTGAGCCGATTTTAAAATCGTATCGCTTAGTGTTATATATAAAAATGATTTATTTATTAAATCAAATAATAGTTTGGGCCTTAGTTTTATAAAATTGGGTTTGGTAAACGAAAACGTTTCTAATATCGACAATGGGCTCTATGTTGCCAAATAGCTTCGCCCATTATCTCACTCCTAAACCCTTTTGGCCCAATACTGTAGATAGTCTGATCAAGAAACATATATTTTTTTTTTATTACTACGTCCGTATCAAATACATGATGTTTTGATTAATATGTCATAATACAATTAATCAAGTATAATTAGTATATTTTTATAAAAAAAATATTTCTTAAAACTTTCCTAAATTGAGCAAACCAACATGTATAATTTAACAAATGTAGTCTTTAAAATATTCTTATTGTACTTGATTAATTACACAATGACACATTAATCAAAACATCATGTCTTTTGATACGGAGGGAGTATTTTTTTTAAAAAAATGATTTTCTCTTTTCATCAATTTGACTACACAGAGGGACAATCCTTCCAAACCATGAAATTTTAAGAATTACGTCCATGGAGGTGATGAAAGTCCACTCCGATTACCATTCAACTAACATGCCTTAAGTTTTAAAACCATTTTATTCGTCTTCAATTCTGTATTTAAAATTAAATAAATTTTCCTCAACATGTGGTAAATTTAATTTAATTTGAAAAATAGCATAATGGGAAAGAAAATAGATATATGTACGTAATGAGGTGGGGACTTAGGTTAAAAGTTATATAGTAGATGCTTAAGTTATATATATATGTGTGCATTTTATGATATGATCGAGCTAGTACAGAGACAGAGACCTTTTTTTGGTGTATGTGTCTCGAGACTTTTGTTAACAAATGGTATAGCTTTATATCATTTCATGGTTAAGGGGGGTTTCTCTTTGCTGGGACGATGTCCCCTACAAGTTTCCAAATCAAATCAATCAATTTTCCAGAAGAAAAAATTCAAGGGGGGACAACTACCAAACTCATTTTTGGTATGAAATTTATAGATAGAGATAGCTCGGAGTACTTATGGGTTATGACTAGACTAACTATAGAGACATGAGCCGGTGATGGGAAGAGTAACACTATTTGCACTAACTTTGCAATACAAAATTAAACGTTTTAGCTCAAAATGCTAATTTAATCAATTTTGTAATTCAATAACTTTGAATTAGTGGGGATGGATCTTAACACAACTGATTAAAGTTGTTCCTCCGTGATTTGGAGGTCACGAATTCGAGTCTTTTTGCAATTGCAAGGAGAAAAATATGTACTACGACATCCTCCCCATATGACGGGAACCTTAACTCATCGAAGTTTGCTTTTTTTAATAACATTGAACTAGTAATTCATGCATATATATATATATATATATACATGTGTCTGATCTGATCGACTATCAACCCATTGTATATAAACATATCATTGATGAAGCAAGGAAAATGATGATCGAGTTAGTTTTAAATTATTTTGAATTAAAGTATATAGTGTCAAATGTTGAATAAACGTTTGTTATTTTCATCGTATATATACTAATACTAAACAACGTGTAAAATTATTTTATCTGGTTACTGTTTCGACAAGTTATCGGCTGGTCAAAAGAAATGGCATTAGGTTAGGCTTATGAAGTAAATGGATTGGGCGAATGGAGTTTACTTTAATGGCTATATATATATATATATATATATATATGCTTCACCCCCTTTCCTTTTCTTTTGACTATAGCCCCGACCAATTTATTTTTGTACTTAACCCTGGGTTAACCATCGTAGGAATTAACTTAAAAAAAAAAAAAAAGAAAAACAAAACTTCAAAAACCATCGTAGGAATGTGATCATAGGACTAATTTTTTTTATTTCTAATCATAGGACTATTTAATATGATTTGATCGTGATCTCTTATCCTACAGTTTAACTCATATTCAAACGAAGATAAAATTATCCGGTATTGTTGTATACTATAGTACGCTATTGATCACAACTTTCCTAAATTAATATGCGTACACATTTATCTCTACGAAATGTTCACATGAGTTATGTAAACATGAGCTTAAGAAAAAAAAATCTAAACATGATAAATTTAAATATTATAATTTCGACTCAAACAAAGATAAAATTTCTTCGTCTATGTAACTACGTTCGTTAATTATTATTTATATGGTAAGCAAAATGAGAGATGTGTGTAAAGTCAACATATAAAAAAAAAGTATAGAACACTATCGAAAGTACAAATTAGATTTTACTTATTTAATTTTTATGTATCCATTTTTTTTAGTTACAATTCTACATTGACACCGGTGAGTGTGGGGATATTAATATTTTTTTAATTTTTCATTTTATTTTTTTAATAAGTTGTTATAAAAAAAATCATTAATAAAATTATATTTTTATTAAAAAATTATTAATAAAATCATTTTTTTTTTTAAATCAGTATGGCAGCTATGTCATCGTCAAACAAGCAACACATCACCCGCTGACTCAGTAAAAATGACACGTCAGCATCTTCAACCTTCATAAAAAATCCAGATTCCGACGATAACCGACGGTGGTCCAGCCGTCACTTTTGGCGGCGTCGCTTGTCGGTGGTCAACGGATTCTGAAAATTTTTGCATGCCCAAACTTGTTTTGACAAGACGAACATCGTGGTGGTGTCGGATTTTTCAAATTTCGAACCGTTTGGAGTAGATCTAAACTTAAATGTGCGGTGACCGAAAGTTTAACCTTAGATCTACACCAAACGGTTCGAAATTTGAAAAATCTGAAACCACCACGATATTTATATGATGTAAATGTGTCCAAGCATGTAAAAATTTCCGGATCCGGCGACTACAGACCATTGGCCACCAACACCGCCATTTTTGGTTGCGCTGTCGGTCTGTGGTCGACGGATTCCGAAAAATTTTCCATGCCCGGACTTGTTTCGACGAGATAAACGTCGTGGTGGTGTCAAACTTTTCCAAATTTCGAACCGTTTGATGTAGATTTAAGTTTAAAGTTTCGGCCACAACACCTTTAAGCTTAGATCTACACCAAACCAAATGGTTCGAAATTTGAAAAATCCGACACCACCACGATGTTCATCTTGTCGAAACAAGTTAGGGCATGCAAAAATTTTCGGAATCCGTCAACCACCGTCAGGCGGCGCCACCAAAAGTGATCGCCGAAATTTGAGTTTTTTATGAAGGTTGAGGATGCTGAGTTTCATTTTTGCCGAGTCATCAGGTGACGTGTTGCTTGTTTGGCGATGACATGGCTACTATATATGTATTTTTTTGACGAAAATGATAATTTTATTAACAATTTTTCGATAAAAATATGATTTTACTAGAGATTTTTTTTTTAAAGTAACAATATATTAAGAAAATAGAATTGAAGGTGGAAAAATCGTTAATATCCGTAAGTGTGGTTGATTCACAGCCCCATATATTATTACTGGCCCAATCAAATCGGAAGAGACCAATATTTTCATCTTGAGCGTACGTGTGTGATATTAATTTATAACTCCATACATATGATATTAAAAGTTTTTTTCTTTTTTTTGAAGTTATGATATTAAAAGTTAGCCAAAAAAAAGTTAGCATAGCACCAAATGCCATTGTCTTTGGATCTAAGGACACACACCTGAACCCAACCAAGTGCAAATGCAATCTTGACTTGACTACCACTTAGACTTACACTTCACCAATCCAATACAATACTCTACGAGACATTTTATTCCGTACCCTAGCTATATACTATCTATACTCTTATTACATTTACATATATATACTATACCCCCCTCATATAAACAAAATTAGACCACCACGTGTATCAAGGATCATCAATCATCCAAGTTACTAATTGTGTAATTAAATTAGTGCTTAGCATGTGCTTAAAGCTAGATCAACGACAGCTTGAATACGTCCATACACCAATTTAAAACATTATGAAGAAATATAAATATTGTTAGGGATCCATAATATGACACGCATCCACTTATGGACCACACGCATTTTTTCCATTAACGAATCAATTTTCTAATTAATCTCATTAGTTAATTAATTAATGCATGCTACACAATGAGCTGGTTGGAGGAGATTTATTAGTTGTAAGAATGGGATTAATTAATCAGAGTGATTAACTAATCATCTTTCATGCTTTAGAGAACGTGCATTCATTTTGCTTTTGTAAATGAAAGTGACAACGATGAGTTTTCCGCCTACCAAAAATGCTAAGATAGAAAACTAAAAGAAGCTACTACTTAATTAGTCACTCTCTCTTTCAAGTAAGAGTATAAGTTATATGCCTTACGTGATTAGTATTATATATCTTATAAAATATCTACCCATCTAGAATAATTTGGCTCATGTATATAATCTACGAAAAGTATGTGTTAACGATTATAACATCGCATTACATTATGATCAGAATTCGAGTCTTGAGCGAAAAGAAATGACCGCTTTGTAGTAAAACCTAACTTGCTAATTAGGAGTAAGATTTTTATACATATGATTATATCCACATGGATCATTCACCGTATTACAAATTGGTTTGTACACAAATCAATAAATCATTATTTTTAAATTTATTTTTTTGATAAATATGTAAACTTTCAAGAAGATAAAGTAAGATCATAACTTATCGTATCATCTCTAGTTAATTGTATCAAAAAGAATTTAAACTTTTTGTCGATAAAATTTTCAAGTAAGAATAAGTTAGTCACTCTCTGTTTCTTCTTGAAGCTGCTAAGATGGAAAAGTAAAAGAAGCTGGTAGTTAGTCACTCTCTGTTTCAAGTAAGAATAAGTTGGAGTTATATGGCTTAGGCACGTAATTAGTGGTATATATCTTATAAAATATCAACCCATCTAATATGTTGTACCACTTCCATCTCTAATTAATTGTCAAATTTTCTATGTATCTTGTATATGAAATTTGACAAATTTTAAGGATGGAGGGAGCATAATTTAGTGTATAGAGGGAAACAAAATGACCGCTTTGCAGTAAAAACTAATTTACTAATACATACTATTAGGCATATGATTATCTCCAACATCATTCCATCTATGAATTGGCTTATATAAAATCAAGACACCATTTTTTTTTTTATGATTATTGAGGTTAAATTTTATGGATAAATATGTATACATTCAAGATGATATCAGAATCTAAATGAAAGTTTTTGTGGGGGCAACATTGTTTGGAAATTTTTTGTTGCTTGGTGAAACGAGCTAGATATGGCTAGCAATAGCATCGGAGTATGGATATAATTATACCACGGTGAAAATGGAATTTAAGGGTTTGTTTGTTTGGGAGTTTTCGAAAGTAGGGTAGTATTCGAGTTTTAAAGATGATTTTTGGTAGAGGAATTTGTTTTAGAGGGTTGGGTTTTTAAAGGTTTGTGGGGCAACATTCAGATGTTGAGTAAGAGGAGTTGTACTACCGACATGGCTGCTGGCCAACAGTCATACGACCCAACGTATTAGGCATATATGGGTGGGCATTCAAGAAGATAAACTTAGATCATTACTTACCTTGCCATCTCTAGTTAATTGTATCATCGATATTCAAAAAAAAAAAAAAAAAAAAAATTGTATCATCTATTTTCTATATTATTTCAAAAAGAATTTAAACTTTTTGTCAATAAATTTTTTAAATACAGAGTACGAACTTCTCATGACAAACAAACAAGATTCATATGTCAGCGACTTTACGAAAAATTTTTGGGTGGAAATTTCTTATTTAAATATGCGAATAATTTTTTGCCACGCGTACATGGTTAAAATCTTTTTTCTTAATGCTTGGACGAATTTTAAAAAATATACTCATATCAATTAATGATATGAATAATGACGTATTGAGAAGTTCTCACCCAAAAATTACTCATGAGTTCACGTGAAACTCCTTGATTTGCAGGCCTATGGTAATAAATTCTTGTCCAAGAGAATTGTTCTTCGTCACTTCATAAAGAAAAAGACACTCGCATCCCCATCACTATTAAGCATGCCTTTGAATCCTATCCACGTTTTGACTTATGGCTAAATTATCGTATGTATACGGACCGTAATTTTATGCCTTAGGGTAAAAGAAATGTGTAGAGCATATCCAAAAAGAAAAAGGAGGAGTTAAGTCATAAAAAATGGCCAAAAACAAGGCGTAATTTAGGGTTGTTGAGAAAATCTTGAGTTAATTAAAATATAGTTTAGCAAAAGGTTATTGGATGATTAGTTTAATCAAACATCAACTTTAATGTAGTGATTAAAAAAGAGGGGCCACGAACTTAAAGGAGAAATTAAGCGTGAAATGGGTTTAGTTTGGGAGGAAGGAAACATGGAGTGAAGGATAATATTGTGTGATGACATAAACATACACAAACAAAATTGACTTGAATAGGATATGGCCGTGATAAGGTGACATTGATCACCACTATCATAGTCTAGGAGGGAGGTTGTACATATTTTATCCCTATAACTACGGCTTTTTATCTAAACACGTGAACAAAATAAAAGAAATA